>NW_024424119.1:6937359-7062807 GCF_017311325.1 Ursus maritimus
TGGGTAGTAAGGAGGGCACGTATTGCATGGTGCACTGGGTGTTATACACAACTAATGAATCATCGAGCCTTACATCGGAAACCGGGGATGTACTGTATGGTGACTAACATAGTATAATAAAAAATCATTATGAAAAAAATTTTTCTTATGGGTTTTATTTTATAAGTTTCATAGTTATAAGTTTTACATTTAGGTCTATGATCCATTTCAGATTATTTTTTGATTCTTATGGGAATTCAAAGGCCCTAGAATAGCCAAAACAACTTGGAAAGCAGAACAAAGTCAAGGTACTACCTGATGCCAAGGGTATGATACAACTAAAATAATCAAAGAGTGTGGTATTGGTCTAAAGATAGACAAATACACTGATGGAACAGAACAAAGATCTAGAAACAGACTCATTCATATATGGTCAACTGCTTTTTATATCTTTTTAAGCCATATGTTTTTTTTCAGTTTTTAAAATTATTGAAGTGTAATTGACATACAATCTGATACTAGTTTCAGGTGTACAATATATCGATTCAACAGTTCCATACATTACTCAGTGCTTACCATGATAAATGTAGTCACTGTCTGTCACCACACAATGTTATAACAATATTATTGACTCTACTCCCTATGCAGTACTTTTTATCTCCGTGACTTATTTGATTTTCAACAAAGGTCCACAGGTAATTCAGTGGAAAAGATAATCTTTTCCACAAATCATGTTGGAACAATTGTATATTCACATGTAAAAATAAATAATAAATTGTGATTTATGCCTCATGTGACCTAAATTGGCTATAATTATTTTTTGTTACTTATTTATTTGAGAGAGAGAGTGCGGGGAAGGGACAGAGAGGGAGGGACAATCCCAAGCAGACTCCATGCCAAGCGTGAAGTCTGACGTGGGACTCAGTCTCATGACCCAGGGATCATGACCCAAGCTGAAATCAAGTCAGACACCCAACCAACAGAACTACCCAGGTGCCCCTAAGTTGGCTGTAATTATTAACAAAATAGTTAAAAACAGTTCCCAAAAATGTGACTAATAAAATTGTGATTAATACAACAGATACATTAGTCCTACCAATAATGTCAGGAATAAAATGACATAGATTTAAGAGTAAAAATACCAGAAGGGGTAAAAGGCTTTACTAAAATAAGAATGTCATGTATATGGTAAATAGATAAAAACAATGCAAAAAAAGCATATGCAAAAAGGAAAAGTCTTAAATTAGATCAAAGGACTTTAAAAAGAAAATGTCATCATTTTAAAAAAGAATATTTTCTTATTCCGGTTGTTTTCAAGCTTATTTTTAGTCATGGAACCCTTTATTCAAAGGAAATCTTAAACAGACACAAAAACAAATAACTCTGGTTGAAGCTAGGGCGAGGAACCAAACACCACATTAGCTCACCACTTCCCATCCCCATCTTTTACTTACATGTAATACCTATCACTGAGGTCCTGAGAATACTTTAGCAAGACCTCAGTTTGAACACAAGCTTTTTTGTGTGAATGTGAGAGGATGTCTCTAGGGTGAATAGAATTTTAGATCAGCAGAAGGCACATTTTCAGCATTATTAGATACCTATAGATAGTTTTCTGTGGCTTCCATACCAAAGTGAGTCTTGGTTTAAAGCCACAGAAATGTATTGTCTCACAGTTGCAGAAGGCTAGAAATCCAAAATCAAGGTGTTGGTTAGGGCCATGCTCTCAACATTTCTTGCTCCTTACAGCTTCTGGAAGCCCCAGACATTCCTTGGTTAGTGATGGCATTTCAACTCTAATCTCTACCTCCATTTTTACAGGGTATTCTCCCTGTGTCTTCACATGGATGTCCTCTTATAAGGACATCAGTCACGTTGGATGAGGTGCCCACCTTCCTCAAGTGTGACATCATTTAACTAATTACCTCGGCAATTATCCTATTTCCAAATAAGGTCGCATGCTAAGGTAGAGGTAAAGACTTCAACAGACCTTTTTTTTGGGGGGGGGGTGCAACTCACCCCATAACACTACATAATTCCAAATTATTCTTTAAATTGGTTGTACCAATGTTCACTTTCAGTTACAATGTATTAGAATTCACTTTTCTCCACATATTAAGCATTATTAGACTTTATAATCCTATCTAATTTTATAGCTACAAAATGGTACTTCTCTGTTGCATTCTCCTGATTACTAATCAAATTAAATACCTTTTTACATGTATAATGAGCATCCTGGCTTCTTCTTTTGTGAATTGCTTGTTCATGTCCTTTGCCTGTTTTTTCTATTGGGTCGTGTGTCACTTTTTAATTTTCTGGGGTCTTTACAGTTTTGGGGTACTAACAGTGGCTACCTCAATGTCTGCTTCATTTTACATGTTTAACAATTAAAGCTTACTCTTTAAAGTAACTAATTCTCTTGACCTAAAAAAGAAATAAAAAGTTGTGGCTAGAGGAGTAATATACCGTATTTGTCAACTATGGTGGGAGCATGAGTATGCAATTGGTTCACCATTACATAGACGTACACACAAACATCTCCATGCTAATTAATCTTTTTTTAAAAGATTTTATTTATTTATTTGAGAGTGGAGATTGAGAGAGAGAACACGAGCGGGGAAGGAGCAGAGGGAGAGGGACGAGAAGACTCTGTGCTAAGCACAGAGCCTGATGCAGGGCTTGATCCCACAACCCTGAGATCATGACCTGAGCTGAAATCAAGAGTTGGACGCTTAACCAACTGAGCCACCCAGGTGCCCGATGATTATTCTTAGTTCCAAGGTAAAATTGCTACTTCTAGGCAACTAGGAAAGCTACACGTGATGACAGGTCTCTTAGCAGAGAACCCAGAGGGATTTTCCATGCCTTAGAATAAGATTAAGGGGAGGGCCAAGACAAGCCTCAATAACTGATTCAACAATTTCCTCTATTCTCCATATAAAACATTACTGAGAGCTAATAAAACAACATGAGTGCCAGCATGCTCGGAAATATCATGTATGTTTCAAAGAAAGACTGGAACAATTTAACAAACCATTTGGAGGAAGCCACCAATATGAAATCTGAATTTTGGCCATGGGTAAAAGTCAGTTTAACTTTAGAGTTTATTCTATTTGCAAATATTTAGGAACATGACTAGAAGAGAGACTACAAAGATCTCTGAGTTAAAGGTAGTTGTCTTCACTTTGTGCTCGGTAGGATTTTGGAGATAATGACTTTTTAAAGTCTAATTTATCCATTCATAAAAGAATTGTGTCTGTGTGTGTTTACACAAATTAATATGGAAATAATCAAATATAAAACTGAGAAAGTATATGCAAAGTCATACTACTTTAAGTCAAGTAAAGTTCTCTCCAGTTTTTATAAACATAAATTTTTGTCTATTTTTTCATTTGGTTGACGTGTATGTTAGTCAGCATAAATTGCAGGTTGTACTACAGCAAGAAATTAACTCTGTCTTAATACAACAAAGACTTATCTCTTTCTAATTCGGAATATTCACTGCAAGAACAGTTTGCTCTACTCCACAACGTCTCCAGCTGATAGAAACTCACAATCACAATGTCCTTTCAGAATTCCTTTCCGAGAACAGTAGAAACAGAAAATCACAAAGAGGCTTTTCAGCTCACATTTCAGAAACTAGGACTAGTCAATGGCCCCACTTAATGGCATGGGATCTGGGAAGGGTAATCTCCCTGATGCCCAGGAAGGAGAGAGAACTGGATATTGGTAGGCATTATAATGTCTTCCAGAACTCATATGCTTTATTTTCTTTATTTTGCAGTGTTGGTATTTTTTCTTGTATGGTATAGTTTTTGAGGAACTTGTTCTTACATTGTTTCATCTTATGCAATCCAAACTTGTCTCAGAATCATTGGGAATTTCCATGAGTAATGTTATGTTGGCACTTTTTAATCTAAGCATACTACTTACTAAATTCCTTTCTGGAAAGGATCAGCTTAATATAGTAAGAATATAGCTGATGGATATGAGCAGAAACCAGCCCTGGAAGGTAGCAGGTAGGAGTGCTCCACAGCTGTAACCTCTGTGACCTTGTGTCTTAGAGAATTTCCAGTCTCGGCATTCCAACAAAACAGGAATTCCTCAGCCTAGAGGTTAGAAAGTAATTTATATTAATTTATTATGAATTTGAACACTATCCCTACTCCACTAATGTGGTCATTTGCATTTGATTTTACTTTTCAATAAATATTTGGCCTTTTCTCCTTTCCTGTTAAAGAAGAAGCCACTGATGAGCCACAAGAAAAACTGAGATCATCCAAAAGAGGTATGGAGTGGGAAAAGCCACTTCCGGGTTTCGTCACGTCAAATGTGCATTTTCACACCTTTGCAGAAAAAAAGAGGATAAGGCTAAAATAAAATTGTAAAAAAAAAAGTTCTGACTTTTGATCTGGTCTGTAAATTTGGAAAATATTGCTTTGCCTTATAGCATTGGAGAGGTTTGACAGAAATGCCTTTATCACTGGACACTTTGATCATTGTTCACAGGCCCGCCATTTTCTAAAGAATAGTTCACTCTCATTTCAATCTCTGTTTTTCATACCCTATTTTTAATTTGAGGTGCGGAAAAGACATAATGTATTAATCATGTGCTAATAGGCTTCGTCACCTCAAATTTCAAAATATTCTTAGTTCAAACTAATGTTCTAATGTCATCTCTGCCACAACACCTTAGAACGCACCAGAAGAAATTATATGTTCATTCTCCTGTCAATTCTTGCCATTTATTAACCAACCCCTCTAATAAGGGTTTTTTAAAATTAATTAGGTACTTGATTTTCTCATTTAATTGATTTTAAACTACCTGGAAACAGAAAGTACATCTTACTTCATGCTAAGAAAAACCCTGTATATTTCCTATGACTGCTGTAATAAATTACCACAAACCTGCGGCCTAAGCCACCAGAAATCTACTCCCTCAAAGTGCTAGAGGCCAGACATCTGAAAGAGTTTCAGAGACAAAAGCAAAGCGTCAGCAGGGCCACACCTCCACTGGAGGCTCTAGGAGAGAATTTGTTCCTTGCTGCTTCTGTAGCTGTCAGCATTCCTGACTTACACCCACATCACTCCAATCTGCCTCCATGGGCACATTGCTTCATTCCCTCCTCTGTGTGTCTAATTTCCCTCTGCAACTCTCTCAGAAGTAGGTTTATGTTGGCATTTAGGACCCATCTAGATAATCCATGATGATCTCTCCATCTCAAGATTCTCATCAAATCCGTAGAGGCGCTTTTTGCAAATAAGGTAGCATTTACATGTTCCAGGAATTAGGTTATAGACATATCTTTGAGAGCTTTATTTGTTTACCACATACCCAACCCTTGCTCAGCTTGGAGCACCATCATCAGAACACAATACACACTCAGGAACATCTTGAGAGCAGCATCTGTCTGTTCCTCTGTCTCTCTGGTTGCAATGTCTCTTATTTCTACTTCTCCTGGGATATTTTCTCTTCCGTGGACTGACTTCTTGGCTCATCATCAAAACCAATCCAAAATGGCAGCCTTCATAATAAGGACTATGTAATGTTTCACCTTGGTTCTCCACAAATTACCAAATTATTCATTTTCTCAATGGCCTTACACCAAAATTTATGAGAGGGATTATCTAACCTGTTCTTTGTGTCTAGTGTTCACTCCTTGTGCAGGCAACTTAGCCCAGTAGGAAGAATTCAGAATTAGGGATTTTGCAGATTCTCTCTTAAGACAGTGGGGCTGGGAGGAGATATAACTGGTACCTCTACTATGGTGGAGACATACGATAGACACTTCTTTAATCTTCAGTATGTAATATTAACGTCAGTCTACAGGTTTGCTAATCAGAGTCTCAGAACCAAGATTAGATGAAATTTATTGAATCACATTCCTTTCCTTTGTTTCTACATAGTACTTCCAGAAATGTGGGAGTTTTTTTTTTCCGGACACACTTTGCTGGGCACCACAAGAATTAAACCTTGGAGATCCTCTGGGCTAAGGCCAAGACATATGATTTTTAACCCCAATTAAATCTCTAATTCTACATATGATAAATTTTGACAAAATGTATTCCTTCTCTTTAGAATCTCCTAGCTTCAGTAGGGCAACATTGTACTTGACGTATCATTCTCCACTCACTTGAACAACTTCAATGTAAAAATACACTTTGAGTGAGTAACTGAGAAGTAATATAAATTTCTAAATGATGTGTTTTCTTGTAATTCCAAAGTAAATCATATGATGCACTTTGAAATCCAATCATAGAAACAGAACCAAGAAAAAAAAAATTCTATTTGGTCACTGCCAACAGGCTGGAAATCCCCTTTAAGAAATATTTTAAAATTAAGATAGCAGCTGGAAGCATTTAGATATTCCAAAATACTTCAGCATTCCTAATAGACTGTCATTTAAGGAAGATTTTTAATCATGTATTTTAAAAAGAAACAAAGAGTGGGTTTATCAGCTAAGTGGTTTTTGGAAAAATTGCTTTCTTATGTTTAAGCAAAGCAGAGATTAATATTAGATACTTCGCTCCAGACTAGCCTTTTTCTTCTGAATATTCAAGAATATATCTCTGAACCATGCCTGCTGCTTCCCCCAACACCACCCCTCCTTTCAAAGAGCTATAGGCGAGACATGGGAGGGTGTTAATCTCACAGATATTGAACCAGAAACATGTTTATGGAATTTCCTCTTAACATTCAATACATGCTTTTGTCTGCTCTTTTACAGCTTGAACTTTTAAAAACTTTGTTTTCCCAAGAGACTCGTAAGCCTCTTCCTAAAATGCCTCTATCCTTTTTGTTTAATTCCTGTCAAATTTTCCCAGGACATTCTTTTGCTCCCTGAAAGCAGAGACATTAATTTAAAGGAGGTTGGTTAGCTTTCTCTGTGTGAGAGCTGTCCTGGGCGCTCAGCACAGAGAGTCTGCCATCTAGTTACGATGCTGGCCAGGCTGAGGTCTGCTTTACCTTAATTGGCTGGCCTACCACTCAAGTGAGCATAAAATATATATCACATGAAGCTTAATTATTGTTAATTAAGCACGCTCATATCCTCACAGGAAAGATAGTACTTAAGATCAAACTATGGCATTTATATGTGAGTTATAAATTTACTTTATAGGGAAAGCACCATAAATTCTTTGAGGAGAGAAATTTTTCCGGACAAGATTTTCACCTTTCTCTCTGATTTAGAAATTTCACCATCAAAGACTGATGTAAGAACAAGACAAAGAAAGGTTATAGTTTAAGAATTCTAAGGAAAAGGAAATCTGTATTAGGCAACAGATATCCTTTTTTCTGTTCTGAAAAGTCCAAATTCCTAATTTGCTTCCTTTTCAAAGCTGGGTATTAGGTTGCTGAGAAGAAATCTTATGTTTAACAATACTAATCCGTGGCATTTAAAATGTGCCTTTGGGCCAGTGTAATTAGGGCCGCGTCACTGTTGGTTCACATCACGCTGGGATATATGTAGAGTATTCTAATAGTCCACAGCACACCCACACAGCTTTCTGTCCCACGAGAACATTCCCACTCCCTAAGAGTCCCAAGTTTGTCTGACTAGCCAAAGTCACCCAGTGGTTCTGAAGTTGCCAGTTTCTGCCCTGCAGTATTAGTGAAAAACCAAAAGGTGTTCACAGAACTTCAAAGTGAAATATACAATGTGTGAGTCTTCTCCCTATAAAATGTGAATGTTCCTATCAAATTATTATAGCATATTTTCTTTTAATTTCTGTCAGTGGTTTATTCCAGAAACTTGGAAGTACAATCAACCAAGAGCACACAAGCAGGAAGATTTTAGAGTATCCTCAAGGAATTCCTTGCCACTTGGTAAGATAAAATCATCTGGAAAAGACATTCCATATTATCTAAATTTTGTATTAGAGAAGAGATAGATGAACTTCTATGCCAGTCTTCATTGACTAGATACTTCCTATCACTCAACGGAAGGTGGGAAAGACCACAGCACTGAGTTGTACTTGTCCTCCTCCACTCTATCCTAAAAATCTCTGAATATTTGGGAATAAGTTTTTGCAGAAAGTAATGAAGGAAAGCGTGGTACAAAAATCTGTCCAATTTACAATTGTTCCAGTACTAAATGAAAGTCCCTGTTTCTTGTCACCATTGAGAAGTCTGTTTTATTTTTATTTATTTTTTTAAAGATTTTATTTATTTATTTGACAGAGAGAGACAGCAAGAGAGGGAACACAAGCAGGGGGAGTGGGAAAGGGAAAAGCAAGCATCCCGCTGAGCAGAGAGCCCCATGGGGGGCTTGATCCCAGGACCCTGGGATCATGACCTGAGCCAAAGGCAGACGCTTAAAGACTGAGCCACCCAGGCGCCTCGAGAAGTCTGTTTTAGCTTTAACAACGACAACAAAAACCTGTCAGTTTGTGGTTTGGTAGGTAAAAGCTGGCATAACACTTTAAAATTTGCATTTCTAACTTTACGAACTCACGTTTTTTGCCCTCAGAAGGGAGGAAAGTATTTTTTTTCTTACACACCCATGTCAGTTCTTTATGTTGAACATGTCTTTCTGATACTGGTCTTTGTTTTATTTATAGTTTATTAAAATGGACTTCTTTTTTTTTTAAGACAGGGTTGTTTGGGGTTTTTTTAGAGAACTTACAGGTTCACAGCAAAATTAAGAGGAAGGTACAGAGATATACCATATACTCCCTGCCCCCACACATCCCTAGCTTTTCATTATCAACATCCCCAACCAGAGTGGTACAATTGCCCCAACTGACATATCATAATCAGCCCAAGTCCATCATTTACCTTAGGGTCCAGTCTTAGTGCTGTACATTCTATGAGTCTAGAGAAACGTATGACATGTACTCATCATTATAGTAGCCTACATATTTTCAGAGCCCTAGAAATCCCCTGTGCCCCTACCATTCATGCTTCCCTGCCCCCTGGCAACTGCTGATCTTTGTACCATCTCCCTATATAATATAATTGAATATGTAATTGCATATAATTGAAATCAAACAGTATTATAGTCTTTCCAGATTGGATTCTTTTACTTTGGAATAGGCATTTCAGTTTCCTCCATGTCTTTTCTTGGCTCCATAGCTCATTTCCTTTCAGCACTGAGTAATTGTTCATTGTCTACAGGTACCACAGTTTATTTATCCTTTCATCTCCTAAATTCTTAGTTGCTTCAACTTTTGGCAATTATGAATAAAGTTGCTATAAACATCCATGTGCAGGTTTTTGTGTGGATGTAAGTTTTCAACTCTTGGGTAAGTACCAAGGAACACAATCACTGTATCACATGGTAAGAGTATGTTTAGTTTGTAAGAAGCCACCAAATTATCTTCCAAAGTGGGTATTCCATTGCATTCCCATCAGCAATGAACAAAAGTTCTGTTGCTGCGTGTCCTCCCCAGCGTTTGGTGTTGTTAGTGTCCCAGATTTTGGCTGTTCTAAGAGGTGGTTAGTGGTATCTTGTGGTTGCTTTCATTCGTATTTCCCTGATACAGATGAGAGGGTGCATCTCTCTTATTTGCCATCTATAAATCTTCTTTGGTGAGGTGTCCGTTAAGGTCTTTAGTCCTTTTATAATTGGGTTGTTTGTGTTCTTATTGTTGAGTTTTAAGACTTTTTTGTATACTTTGGATAACAGTCCTTTATCAGATGTGCCTTTTACAAATATTTTCTCCCAGTCTGTGGCTCATCATCTCATTCTTTTAACACAGGTTTTCAGAGGTCAGTTTTTCATCTTAATTAAGTCCAGTATCAATTATTTCTTTCATGTATCATATCTTTGGTGCTGTATCTAAAAAGTTATCATCACTCCCAAGGTCATCTAAGTTTTCTCTTATATTATCTTCTATGAGTTTTACAGTTTTGTGCTTTACATTTACATTTATATGTCCATGAGCAATTCTGATTTAATTTTTGTGAAGAGTGTAACATCTGTATCTAGATTCATTTTTCTCATGTGGCTGTCTAGTGGTTTCTAGGATCATTTGTTGAAAAGATTACCTTCTCTAGATTGTATTGCTTTTGCTCCTTCATCAAGGATACCAATACCACACTGTCTTGATTACTGTAGCTTTACTAATTTACTAATCTTGAAATCAGGTAGTGTCAGTCTTCCAACTGTGTTCTCCTTCAGTACAGTGTTGGCTATTTTGGGTCTTTTACCTCTCCATATAAAGCTTAGGATTAGTTTGTCAGTATCTATAAAATAACTTGCTAGGATTTTGATTTGGATTGCATTTAATCTATAGATGAAATTTGGAAGAACTGACATCTTGACAATACTGAATCTTCCTATCCGTGAGCACAGAATATCTCTTCATGTATTTTTTTCTCTAATCATTCATCAGAGTTTTGTAGTTTTCCTCATATAGGTGCATAAATATTTTGCTGAATTTATAACCTAAGTAGTTCATTTTGAGGGGACACTAATGTAAATGGTATTGTGTTTTTAATTTCAAATTTCACTTATTCATTACCAGTACACAGGAAAGTGATTGACTTTTGTACATTACCCTTGTATCCTGCAACCTCGCTATAATTGCTCATTAGTTCTAGAAGTTACTTTGTCAGTTCTTCTGGATTTTCTTTTTCTTTTCTTTTCTTTTTTTTTTTTTTTTTAGAGAGGGAGCCAGGTAGTGGCAGAGGGAGAGAGAGAGACAGAATCTTAAGCAGGCTCCATGCACAGCAGGGAGCCTGACACAGGGCTTGATCTCATAATCCTGAGATCATGACCTGAGCTGAAACCAAGAGTCAGGCGCTTAACCAACTGAGCCACCTAGGCACCCCTCTTCCGGATTTTCTACATTGATGACCATGTCATCTGAGAATGAAGACAATTTTACATCTTTCCAAACTGTACACCTTTTCTTTTATTTTCTTGTCTTATTGCATTAGCTAGGACTGAACTGGTTTCTAATGTAATCAAATAGCTTAATCTTTTTCCTTACCTACATACAAAGCAAAGGAAGGGGAAAATGTGAGCATGAAAGAGGCTCAAGTTTGACAGAATATGGCAAAAATAACATCTTTTTAAAAATATTAACTGTGTTCTATGATGTATATGTGTTTGATTATATCCGTAGTTGACATCAGTTCTTTGAAGCAAATAAATCATTTCAGGTCAGCTTTGAGAGCTCTCTCTTGGTTGAGCAACAGTTTCTCAATTGTGCAGGTGAAAGGTATCCATAATCAGTCCATTGCAAAAGGATAAGACCTAAAGATAAATGACTCACACCATGCAAATGCCAGAGACCTCCAAATGAATGTATTCATTGAAAACGGGAAATAGGCTAATAAGCAATCATTTCGTCTGTCAGCTGTACAGTCTGCTCCTCATATTAAATGAGAAGTCAGAAGTTCCTTGAAGGTTGTAGAACACTAGCCTTATACCTGCTCAGAAATGTATTGAAGGAGATAGTCTTTAATAGAATCTGAATCGATTATTACCATTTAATTCTTATGAGTATGAGTAAACTAATAGTATCCCTTCTCTTATCATTTCTATGACTTGTAGCATAGTTTTTATCAGTAAATGATTACAATATTTGATGAGCTTTTTTTTTTTTTTTTTTTTGTCTTTTTCAAAGGCATCCAGACAAATGTAAGATTTGGATTCTTCTTGAACAAAGTGAATTGACTTGTTACTTTTGTAGTTTATTTGGGGGGGTTTCCCTCACATCAAGTGCCCTGTTAAGCAGAATTTACCCCTGAAGGACAGTTTTATTGGGCTGGTGAATAGGATATGCAGGCGTGTAGAAATGCAAAACTAATTGAAAGATGAATGAGCCTCTGCTCTGCCCTGGAGCCAGAGAACAGCAGGTAACACATCCTTGCTTTTTCTTTATTCCTTTTTTAACATTTTCTTTGCCAACAAGAAATCGCTTTCTTTTCTGTACATTTGTATGTTGGCATTTTAAAATTTTCTCTTATTCCTTTCCAAGCCCTCTTAAAATTTGTCAGCTTATTTTTAACCTGTTAAAAAGATTGGTTTGTATCTGCAGCTTTATATCAAGTAGAAACTGGTTTCCAACATGGGTCAGGGTGGTACGTAAACACCATTTTCTACACTGCCAGCCAACAGCCCACATATGCGTTCTCAGAACTGACCATAACTAGGTGATGAATGAAGGTTCAAATTTTTGGTTTTCAGTATATCCTTCTAAATAATTATTTGAGAACCTATCCTGGCAAGTATTCTTTTCAGCAATTACAGAAAAGAAACAAAATCTCTGCTCTCAACATGGTTTTTAACTCTGAAAAGATGAGACATCCAGAAGTGAAAAGGTGAACAACAGGCGAGTTAAATATCTATTTTAAAGTAATAGAACAGATGTCTCTAACCATTACACATTAATAATGATACAGACAATAAAGGCTAGAGAATTCAGATAAATTCAGGAGCTGGGGTCTGTAAGCAAACTTGGTCAGAGAATGTTTCATGGCTAGTCAGATTTGAAGGATGGGTAGGATTCGGAAAGAAAAGAAGATGAGGGTAAATGTATGGATGAATGAAGAGATTAAATAATGTAAACAGAAATGTTGCAGGGGTACCTGGGTGGCACAGCGGTTGGGCGTCTGCCTTCGGCTCAGGGTGTGATCCCGGCGTTATGGGATCGAGCCCCACATCAGGATCCCTCCGCTAGGAGCCTGCTTCTTCCTCTCCCACTCCCCCTGCTTGTGTTCCCTCTCTCGCTGGCTGTCTCTATCTCTGTCGAATAAATAAATAAAATCTTTAAAAAAAAAAAAACAGAAATGTTGCAAATAAGCATGTTGTATTAGAAGAGTGACTTTATCAGTTTAAACAGATACAGAGATGAAAGTTAGGATGCTCTATCCAGGATCCAATAGCACATTTGAACACTTCTTTTGTGTTCTTGGGGACTGTTTTAATAACATTACAATGGAACATATCATATTGCTTAATTTTGCCTTATAGTTTTGTTCTTCAACTCAATAGAGACTGCTCAGAAGCTGGGGCTATGTTCTTGCTCTCTATTACCACTAGCATCTAGTACATAATCTACTACATAAAAGTCATTTACTGAGCCTTCGATAAATGAAAGAAGGTGAAATAAATGCTGAAAATTAAAATTAACTACTGGAGTTTACATTCTCAGTAAGGAAGGCATGAGATGTCTGATTCCAGATGAGATTCTCTTTGGCTTTCCACTAAACATGAAATCAATTAAAAAATACATTTGAAAATGTTGAGTTAAAGTTTAATGGGTTTATTTTTATGTATTTATTCATCCAAAAAAAACATTTATTGAGTACCTACTATGTGCTGAGCACAGTTCTAGATTAAGCAAAATAAAGATAAAGTAGTTAACAAAATAGATACTTAAATCCCTGCCCTCGTGGAACTTATATTCTAGTAAAGGGAAACAAACAAACGTTTGAAGTAGAAGCTCTAATATGTTGGTAGTTTGCAAAAACTGTCCAAATTGTTCGCCTCTTCCTGTATCCACAGCCTTTGCTGTGTAACATTGTCGGGACCACTCACTCTGATGCTGTGTGTGGCCATGTGACTCGTTCTAGCCAATAGGACATTAACAAATTGATTTAAACTCACTGAAAGCTTGCTGACTCTTGCTTCTCTGCGACTGCCGGGAGACAGAGCGTCTGCTAGCTTGCTGAAGGAAGAGAGACACACAGCAGAGCCAAGGCACCACAGTCAACTCCTTGGGGCCCTCCTAGATTAGCCAATAGCCAGGAGACCCACAGACATGCGCACAACCTTAGCCCATGTCAGTACAGTTACAGGAATGACCCACAGCTAGCCAGAGAGTGAATTCAGGACGCGTCAGATAAGCAACGACACATCTGACACTAAATAAATGTTTATGGTTGGATACCATAGGATTTGAGGTTGTTTGTTAATGCAGCATTATTGTGGTTATGGCCATGAGTGTGATCGAGAAATCTAAAGCTGGAAAGGTCCATAGGGAGTGTCAGGAAGGGATAGTTTATAAGTTTAGGTAAGGTAATCAAGGAAGGACTCACTAAGAGGGTGATATTTCAGAAAAGACTTCAAGGAAGCAAGACGGACCCTTGCAGGTCTCCAGGAGGGAAGAGGGAGACTTTTAGGCTGAGGAAACAAAGTATGTAAAGAGAAAGCTGGTGGCATGTCTGAGGAATCACAAGAAGGCCAGTATGGTCAGAGACAGGAGAGTGATGGGGGAAATGTGAGAGATGCAGGAAATGAGGTCAGGAAAACAAAGGGAGCAGGATAGATCCAATTTTGTAGAGCTCTAAAAGTTCTCAAAGCCTTAACATGCTAATTAAGCCTCATGACTATCCAAAAAAGAGATTTAGAATTCTGCAATTCCTCAAATGGATTTGATAATCCAACACTTTTTTTGGTCACAGAGTACCTCAAAGCACTAGGGCTCTGTAGAACCCACCTGTGGGTAGATTTAATCTTCAGGTCCCAGGTGAGGCTGAGAGAGAATGCTCTGACACAGGCTCACACTAGCACCCTGACAACATTCCAGAAAATCCAGGCACTTAGGTGGAGTCTGCTCCAAATCACGCCCTTCCCAGCAATGAAATTTGACATGTAGCAGATACATTGGTTTTTTCATATGAAAAGTTTCATATGTGGCATATTACGTGATCACATAAATGTTCCAAATGAAATAAAATTCTACTGAGAAAAAAAAGTCAGTGTGTTAAAATACATAGAAGTTATAAATCACTAAGCCTTCCAAGCTTTCCATTAATAAAAAACAGGGGTAAGTTCTCCAGCTGTTCCTAATCCACATCGTTTGGATGGAGAGTCAATACGTGAACTGGTCTCAGCAAAGAACATCTCATTTCTAAATAAAAGGAAGAAAGGGAATTGCTGTGATGATTTTAAAGATGGATTAATATTTAAGTGACTTGCACAAAAATGCACATGGCTATTGAATTGTTATAGGAAGTATCAGCTCAATCCAAGATCCCTGATACCAGAGATATTTTGCTGTTTGTGTTGAATTTAAACCACATAAACATGAATCAAGGATTTTCAACCATACTTTAAACGTCCCTCTTCCCTTAATTGCATCATTATACCTTTTCACCCCACTCCTTCCGGTAACAGCTACTTCTTCGAAAGTAAGAAAGAATTTTAAAGGCGAGAATATATAGCATCTCCACCCAAACAGAATCGCCATGTGTTTCATATTTAATCAAGTTGTAGATATTTATTGCTTCCTGAGAAGCCTAGTCTGCTAGATCCTCAAAGATACTCAAAGTATGGCAACAATCCTGTCCACAATGTAAGTACAGTATGGTGCAGGGGATAAGGTAGCATTTCTACGTAAAAACTATTAACTGTTCAAAATAAATTGAGTTGCTCAGATACTAACCTGATACGAGTTCAGTAGAGTAAGAGCTATTACTTTTTGGGATAAGTTGGGCCATGAGGGAAAATTTCAGAGATGAGGAAACTTTTATTCAGCCTTATTACATACACTTAAATTCAATTATTTAGGTTGAGAGACATGGATATGGGTACAAGCAAGGCTCTGGGTGGGGACGTATATTCCTTCCAAAATAAAAATAAAAAAAGCTGAACTATATTAAGTGTATCAGTCACCTATCCGGGTGGAGAGACTGTAACAAACAAGATAGGAGGCCAGTTCCCCTGGATCTAACATCCTAGAGGAAAAACAAACAAAGAGAAACAAATAAACAATAAGTATCCCATCCAATTGTGGTAAGTGTTGTGAAGAAAATAAAACAAGATGATGGTAAAGGGGGAGGGATGGCGGCTTTAACCAGGATGGTCAGAGAAGACCTTCTGAGGGCCTTTGACCTGTGACAAGGACTGGAGCAGAGACTGCATAGGGCAGGATTCCCTCAGTTCGAAGCTGTAGAGTTCTGGTGTGATTGAGAGTGAAAAAAAAGACAAACCCTTTCCGTCATGATTCTTTTGGATTTTCATAATGCACACAAGCATATTAAAGATGCTTGAAAATCTTAACACTAAAGAGAACCTGTTTACCTCAGTCTTTCCACAGCATGCCTGAAGGTGATGGCCATATTTTTGGTGTGGTATGTATCTGGGGGGTGGGGGGTGCAGGAGTAGAGGGGCAGATTATCATATAATAACAATTCTACTGTTGGTTCTCAAAATACTGCTTAATTCCAAATCAAGAATTTTGAAGACGACTCCAAAAAAAATAAAACCTGAATTGGGCACCCTGAAGTCATGCCATATGGCAGCCCGTTTGCAGTCTGATGTGTAGTAAACAGGAAACCCTTTTAATTTTTGAGCAGAAAATTTGCAAGGTAGACATGTTTTGATACAGTTCCCCCGACAGTGAGAATGTGGGGTGGGTTTACTGAAGAAGGATATAGAACTTGGGAGCCTAATCAGGAAACTATGATTCTAGCCTAGGCAAGAGCCCCGGAACCAGGACACAGCACTGGAAATGAAGACTAAGAGGGAGAGATGGAAAACTGGAAAAGAAGATTTTGCCACACAGGTGGGAGTCTCATCTGGAACATGGGAGAGGTGGTATATAGTGTGTTAGAGGCCGTGGGTTGGTGCTGGGGCGGTGTATATAGCAAAAGAAAATTAAATAATGTTTTACTAAGCAAACCAAGGATGAGCAAAGATGGAAAGATGGACTAGCAATAAGGATTGAAATGAGGTTAAGTTTATGATACAAATGGCCCAGAGTGGAAACTTGAGGAGTTTATCATTCATGTTATTGGCAAGCTACTGGGGTCTTCTTAGTAGAAATGATTTGTAGTATGTTTTAGTAAGTTTCATTGGGTACTAATGTGGAGGATGAATTGGAGAAGAGGGAGAATGAAGATAGGAAGAGCCATTCAAGGTCAACTTCAAAAGTCCATGTGAAAGGTAAGCAGTGCCTAAGAGAAGATGGAATAGTGGAAAGAGGAGAGAGAGGCCAACCCTGTTTGACAGGGGGTACGGAAGCCGGGAGGGACCAAGCTTGTGGCCAACGCTGACGGGAAAGAAGAGTGGAGTGCGACCCAATCTTTACCGATACTGGGAAGATAGATTACATGATTAGAGTAAGGGTGGAGGCAGCAGGTACCTGGGAGTGGATTCTCCACTCAGTCTAGAACCAGCTGAGCTTGACTCTCTGGTGGGTTATTTAGGAAGAGATGTTCCGCAGACAGAACTGAAGTTGAAGGGAGATTTCTGGTTTAGAAAGAATTAGGGTAGTACACGTAAATTAAGTTTACGTGACATGACTCTGTCCTCCCTCCACTCTCCGTGGGACTCTGAAAGGTACTTCTCCTTTCTATGACTCAGTGTCCTCCTCTACAAAACTGTGATCAGAAATAGCAACCTCATAATGTCGTTGCAAGGGTTACGTGAGTTAGTATAGATACGTATTAGTATGCTGATTAGTATACGAGTTAGTGAAGTACTTAAAACAGAGGGTTTTTTTTTTTTTTTTTTAGCAAAAACTGGCACACTGTTTTCTAGGACCACCGTTACGTTATTTTAATTGTTGTCCTTACTGTTTTTAAATGACACAGATGAGGGACTTTTTAAACAATGAACTGGAGCAATAATCTTCAAATAACTTTTTCTACTCTCAATATTTACTTACGCAAGCCTTCTTACTCTTCATGAGGATGAATAAATAATGCGTATTGCTAGGGACTTTATATGTTGATTTTCAAATCCAAGCTGAGAAAAATGGCATAGTAAAGGCACAAGTGCACTGCATTGTCACTTTATGTACAAAACAGTGTTGTTTTATTTGCAATAGTTGATTCATCAGGCCATTTTAGTAATATACGGACCCGACCTAGATTTTGAAGTAATTTTTAAGACAGTTCGAGGCTGTTAAATTGGGGTAGCCTTGATTAGGGGAAAAAAAAAAAATGTCACTTTATTCCTGAAGATTCTACCTGAACTTTTCACATTATTGACGATGTTCATCAGATTCAGTTTGGACACAATTAGGGTTAAGGTTAGGAGAATTTTAGAGAAGTTCTCCAAAAATATAAGACTATGAGACTATTAACCGGTTGTAGTAGAAATGCCCATTTATTTTACATCGAAATGTTCACCAGTTACTGTGTTGCAATAAAACTGCAAAGATGATTAATGCAGTTTAACGAAGCTGGTTGTAAACTGCTGCTTAATCCCGCCTGTCTCTCAAGGTGGCCCTTCACAAAGGGAAGGATTATCTTGCCAGTACATCCTGTTCCGTGGTGCAGTGAGGATGCTTCGCTGGTTCAACTGAGGATTGTTTTCGGGAAGTAGCTAACACCCTGAGGAAGTGAGCTCAGATGAGAGCAGTTTCTCTGCACAAACGGAAAATGGTTGGTTCACATGTCTTAAATGCAAAAGCCTTAAAAGTAAAAGTGCAAGGCATGCTTTTGGGTGATTTTTTACCATCTAAAAAAAATATCTTTAGTATGTATTTTAAATGAAGTTTTCATTTATTTTAATGAAGCCTGTCCTAATAGTGACCAATGACATCTATTTAAAATTCTGATGAACCATGATTTGTATTCTTTTTTTTTTTTTTAAGATTTTATTTATTTATTTGACAGAGAGAGAGAGATAGCCAGCGAGAGAGGGAACACAAGCAGGGGGAGTGGGAGAGGAAGAAGCAGGCTCCCAGCATAGGAGCCTGATGTGGGGCTCGATCCCAGAACGCCAGGATCATGCCCTGAGCCGAAGGCAGATGCTTAACGACTGAACCACCCAGGCGCCCCCATGATTTGTATTCTGTGTGGAAGGAAGCACATACAGATTAGATTTATGTCTTTACAGGTTTGAGTCAAAGATACACAAAAGAAATTTTTAATATTTCAGTTTTGGTACCAAATGTATGTGGACTTACATTTTTAACTGCAACCAGACCATGGAAATAGAGAGAAAGTGAGGCAGAAGATGTTTTCAGTTGTGGAGCCCAAGTTTTTTGCTTTTGGTTTTTGCAAAGATTCTGTTTCTTTCCTCCCAAATGGTACTATGCATGGAAAGACATTCTTCTTTAAATTCGTGAAGAGCATAACTACAGTTTGGTGTTTAATGTGTAAAACACCTGGAATGAAAAGAAAGTTGCCACAACACAGAATTTACCATTATATTTTTATATGAAATAACGCACAATCTCCATTAGCTTTAGTTTTAAGAAAATCTCTCTGTACATTTGAGTTAATTTTCAGAATCTTCAGAATCTTCAAAAACTGAACAGGAAGCTGCTATGCTGACAAGTATGGGGCGCTGGGCTGATTAGTTTGGTAGGGAAAGNNNNTGAGTCTGAAGGGGAAACTCTGGGCTTCCTGGCGCCTCCTGCGTAATAGAAAGTCTATAGTGATTTAGCACAAGCAGGACTGTAGGAGTACTTTCTTTTTTTATTTTATTTTTATTTTATTTATTTTTTTTGTAGGGGGAGATGACTTCATTCTAAATACCAACTATTTGGTATCTAGACTGGGCTGCACACACAGGAGCAAAGGCTTGTGTGAATAAACCTGACACAGAATGAGATGTATTCACAGTTGAGTGCAGAGTCTCAGCTCCTTGAGAACATAACCATAAAATTGGGGTTTTCCCCCAATAATTGTTAATAAATATATGCTGTTCCTGAGTTCACATCTTTTTCCAGGTTAGTAGTAAGCTCAGTCTGATTCTTCAAATGCTGTCTTCTTTTAGGTCATTAGAACAGCCCCTCTTTCCTGCTCTGGCTCCCCAGTGTCAGAGCAAAGGGGCTGGGGCTGCTGTCCTCCCCCTGACAGCTGCCGCTGCTGAGCCCGGGGGGTTGAGTGTGGACACAAGCCTGCTGCCAATTTCCCAGTATCTGCTATGTTGATTAGAAAATTCTAAGATCGTTCCTGTGTATTACATTCAGGACCCGAAAGTGACCAGGAGAGACTGCCGTTGGGAGGTAAGCCTGACAAATGAAACATTAATAGAGCCAAGATTAGAAATCTCATCCCAAATCCCCACTTCGTGGCTAACTAACACATGAAACCCAAGTGAGTTCTGAGCAACAGGAAGTTAAGTAAATTTCCCATAACCCTTGAGGAGGCCATGCTGATTTAAAATCTCAAACTAACTTGAACTAGTTTAGAGTAATTGTTTACAATTGAATAGCGGGGAATGCACAACCCGGGTGGGAAATAGAAAAATAAAAAAACAACAAAACGAAATAGGCAAAAAGTAAGAAAATAGCTTATATATTTACATATAGGACACATTTGTCTTGATGGTTCACTTCCCAAGCATAACCTGAATGAAAGAAGAAGGATTTTCTGTCTTTCCCCATGTACCCATATCCCCCAGCACTTACACTACTGCCGAAAACTTAGTAGGCTGTGAGCAAATAATTATTGAAATAATTAATAATTATAGCCAGATTTTTAAAAGGGTATGGCGAGTGATACAAGTAATAGGATCAATACAGGCTTTCAAGGCAACAATGGTATTACAGCACCAGGTTGGGAGCGGGGTGGCCGTGATGGCGTCTGGCAAATTTTAAACGTGCCCATTTGGCTCTTGTGGTGGTGCTAGGGTCTCTTTCATTCGTGCGTGAGATTACTCTAATATTTTGTTCGTAGGTCCGTCTTTCTTACTAGACCATGATACCTGCTTTTCTCTTGCTTTGTATAGTGTCTGGCACATTATTCAATATATATTCAATAAATACTAGAAGAATGAAAGGACAAATCATAGTTATCTGAATAGTAAACACGATACCAGATGCATTACTAACTGAAAGGCCAAGAATCCCTTCATATTTTAGATGGAAAAGAATTATAGGGTGATGTCCTATAGATTTTTCAGTCCCTTTGGACGATTTTGGTCAATTATACATTCTTTAAACAGAGTGGGGAAAGAATGCCTTCTTCATCTGAAGTTCCACTGACAACCACATGATGGCGCTGGCGCTGCACCGTAAATACAGACGCAGCTGGGCAGTGTGGATTCCCTGGGCCCTTCCATGTGCCTCCTTCTCTCCTCTTTCTGCCCCCAGTCTTTGCTGTGTTTCCCCTCAGGTCCTCCTTTCCATCCAGTCAAGCCTGATACATATAATACTTGCCAAGAAGCTGTCAAACCGGAACTGGGTACTGCCCACCTGAAGCTGGTATGTTCTTTGTTCTCTGACAAGCCAAATTCTATAAATTCCTTCCATCTGAAAAAAAAAAAAATCTAGAAACATTTTGAATGCTATTTAAAGCTGTGCATTCTTAGTTTGAGATATAGGTATTTTTGTTTTGCACTTAATTGGCCCTTGCAAGTGACCTCTTCTTCCTAAACAAAATAGCCAACAGAGTACACTATGTCCCGATGAGTTACTAGAATCCTCCCAACCTAAGGAGATTGAGACTTAAGGCTTTGACAACATGCAAAAGAAGTAGACTCTCACAGAGAGAGTGCATGGCATATGGATGCCTACATTCAAAGTAGACTGGAAAAACAGAGAACAAAAATAAATTACTTGGAAATCACCTACTTGCAAAGAATTAAAAATAAGTTTAGAAAGCAGATAATTAATGTGGTTTTCAAAAACAAAAAAAGGGATAAAGACTTTCACCAAAGCAAACTAAGATTTTCTTTTCTATTTTTTGATTGAGGCCAATATTATAAATGGTGAAATGGTGCAAGATTTACCTTTCCTTTTAAATAATTTTGTTGAGATAATAATTTACATTTAATACAGTGCAGCCATTTAGGTAAACAATCCAGTGAGTTTTGACAAATATATATCCGCTAATGTCTCAATCAAGACACAGAATATTCTCAATGTCTGTGATCATTCTTTCAGGCCTCACAAGTCAATCCCTCGCCTCCCTGATCGCATTTTTATTCCCCGAGAATCCCTTTACTTGACCTTGGTCTTCATATAAACGGACTCATGCAGCATACATACCTTTCTGTGTCTGGTGTTTTGTTTCTTGATGTTCATCCATGCTTTAGAGTATGTCAGCAGTTTATTCTTTTTTATTGCTGAATAGAGTTCGACTATATAAGATAATTTTTTATTCATTCCCTTCTTGGACATTTGATTTGTTTCCAGTTTGGGCTATTATAACCAACGCTGATATGAACATGCTTGTCCAAGTGTGTGTGTGTGCTTGTATGCACGTGTGTGTGTGTGTGTGTGTGTGTGTGTGTGTGTTACGTGTGCTTTCATTTCTTTTGGGTAAATACCTAGGGGTAGAATTGCTGGGTCATAAGGTAAGTGTATATGTTTAAGGTTACAAGAAACTGCCAACGTTTTCTAAAATGGTCATATTAGTTTCCTAGAACTGTCAGTACAAACTGGACGGAGTAAAACAGCAGAAACGAGTTCTCTCTGAGTTCAGAACTCCTGAAATCAGGTAGTGTGGTATCAAGGTGTCGTCGCTGCAGACCTCTGAAGGCTCGAAGAAGAACCCTTCTCCGCCTCTTCCGGTTTCTAGCGGTTGCTGACATTCTTGGTGTTCTTGGCTTGTGGCAGCAGAACTCGGATCTCTGCCTGTGTCTTCCCACGTTCCTCTTCCCTGTCCCTCTCCTGCGTCTGTGTGTTTCAGTTTCCCTCTTCTCCTAAGAATCTACCAGGCACTAGCTTTAGGACCTATCTTAATCCACTACGACCTCATTTTAATTTTATTATATCTGCAAAGACCCTATTTCCAAATAAGGTCACATTTGGAGGTTCCAGGTGGACATGAATCTGAGGGGGGCCCTGGGGGGCCCAGAACAGTGGTTGTTTGAACGAGTTTACCCCCCACCCCCCCAGTATCTGTGAAAGTTCCGGTTGCTCCACACCCTTGCCAATCTGGGTATTGTCAGTTATCAAAGTCTTAACCATTCTAGTATGTGTGCAGCAGTATCTTATTATGGTTTTAATTTGCAATTGCTTGGTAACTATCCATGTTGAGCATTTTTTACATACATACTGGTCATCTAGGAATCTTCCTTTGTAAAGTTTCTAAGATGTTTGCCCATTTAAGAATTGGGTTGTCCTGGGACACCTGGGTGGTTCAGTCAGTTAAGTGTCTGCCTTCAGCTCAGGTCAGGATGCCAGGGTCCTGAGATCGAGTCCCGCATCGGGCTCCCTGCTCAGTGGGGAGCCCACTTCTCCCTCTCCCTCTGCAGCCCACTTCTCCCTCTCCCTCTGCCTGCCTCCCTTTCTCTCTCTCTCTGTCAAATGAATAAATAAAATCTTTTTTAAAAAAAATGGGTTTTCCTTTTTAAAAATTGATTTGTGGGAGTTGTTTTTATAAACTGGATATAAATCATTTGTCAAATACAGGTATAGGAAATATTTTCTCCCAGTGATTTTCTATACTGCCTTTTGAGGAATGGGAGTTTAATTCCGATAATGTCTGATTTTCAACACTTTATTTATGCTTACTGCTTTTTGTGCTCCCTCTAAGAAATCTACCCAAACCCAAGGTTACAAAGGTGCCATATTTTCTTCCAGAGGTTTTGTGGTTTTAATTTTTGTGTTGAGGTCTCTGATCTGCAGTGAATTAATTTCTGTATATAGTGCAAGGTAGGAGTCAATTTTCATTTTCCCCCCCACATTTATCAAGCTATTCTGGCTCCATCGTTGAGAATGTTCTTCTTTCTCCATTAAATAGCTTTGTCTGAAAATTGACTGCTTTGTTGAAAATTAATTGATGGGACATGTTCTATTCCAGGATTTATTTGCTATTCTTGCCACATTGTTTTAATTACTGCACTTTTATAGTCAGTCTTGAAACAAGATGGTGTGAGTCTTCCAACTTTGTTTTTTCTCAGGATCATTTTGGCTATTCTAGGTACATTTCTTTTCCAAATAAATTTCAGAATTAGCTTTTCAATTCCTACTTCAAAAAAAAAAAAAAAAACCCTTGTTTGGATTTTATTGGAATTTAATTTAATATATAGTAACCAGGCTTTGTAATAGCTAATTTGTAAAATCCATTCTTGCTAAGAAAATCTCATTTTCTAATCTTTTAAATTTTCCTTAAATTGCTCTGTCTTTGAAAAATATGTATAACAGTCTTAATCCAGATCAGACTTTATTTTGAAAATCTTGGAAATCATCCAATCCATTTTAAGCTACTCTTCCTTGGAAATACATAATAAAATAAAAAACTTAACAATTCAAGTCTGAGAAAGAATTTTTCTGACATTAGAAAAAACATGTACATACTTATAAATAAAACCATAACTTTAAAAATGTTTTGGAAGCTTTATTTAAAAAACAAACAAAAAAAAACCATTATTTCCCATTTTATTTGTTAGCTTCTAAATACTTCTCCGTGGACTAGATTTGATAGAAGAATATCTTGTGTGGTTATTTTAATTCAGTGTATTTAAATTATTGAGAGTTAAGCTAGTTTTATCCACATTGTTCTCTTAGTTCACCATGCACTTTAATGATATATTTGCAGTATGTACGTACAGAATGTCTGAAAAAACAAACCCCACTGAAGGAAACACCTGGCATAGTCGACTTGTTATATATTCTCCATTTTAGCTTATTCCTAATCTTCTTTGTGTTCCTCTCCACATGGCATATTTCAGTGTTTAGAAGGTAAAACCGCGAAAACAGAGTGTTAATTATTGTCATAGCCCGACATTTCTTTCAAATACCCTGTTCCATGGCAGGGAAGGATTTTAAAGACAACAGTCTGACTGCCATACTGTCCTAGAGGCTACTATTCACATGATCCCAACTTCTCTTCGTTTTTCAGCGACTGAAATACCTAGATTGCAGCATACTGTCTTTTATCTTTCCAAATGCAAAATGATGAGAGCTGCAAAATTAAGAAACTATTGTCTAAGGCATCACAAGGATTCGAAAAACTCTGCTCTCCACAGAGTTGGAAGCCGGTCTCCATGTTGCAGGCGCCATCTGCTGGGATTGTCAGGAAGCACAGAATCCAGCTTGCGTCAGCCTCACTGAGATGCTGTTGGGAATTCCTACATTCCTTCACCAGAAAATGTATTTTTCCCCTCAGTATAATATTTCCTGAAATTAGGATGTATTGGAAAACCTATGTTAAGACTTAACATGGTGACTAGTGTTTCTTCCTCCAATCAAAGAAGTATATAACTGAGTTTACTGTAAATAAATCAAGGCAACAAAGATGGTGAGACCAGAGCGGTTTGGGGAGTGGTATAAAGATTATTTCTAAAGAAATTACTTGAATGAATTATAAAAAATCCTTATAATGAATGCTTCACAGTTATTAAGGATAATGTTTATGAAAATGTTTAATGAAAACAGAATTGTTTATATCATGATAATATTAATGGGGAATAAAAGACAAAAGGTCTGTACGATTGAAGCTCAGACTAAGGCACTGTTGTATCCTGGTTAAGAATGAAGAATTTAGGAGCCTTGGGTTCAAGTCTTATCTCTGCCCTTTATTTCCCACGTGACATTGGAGAAGTTAATCACCCTGAGCTCAGTTGCCTTATGAAAAAAATGTTGAAAATTACAAAGTTCATAGGTTGTGAAAATTAAATGAATGTGAAGCCCTTGGAACACTCCCTGGCATAGACTACACTCTTAATGGAAATATTTATGAGTATACAGGAAAAATAAGAAAACTCAGGCCAAAAATCAATAGTTTTTGAGAAACATTTTACATTTTTCATTAAGGATTTTGGCAATTCCTGATTTTCTAGTGTGAACATATTTTAAGTCAATAATCAGGTAAATAAAGTAGAAATCAAAACAACAGGTATTAAGGGTAGTGCTTACAGTTCAGTGGGGCAATTACAAATAACAAGACTATAACTATCATTGGGCTCCAATGCAAGCTTCAGGCGGGGTAGACCAGCTATCGGAAATGCAGCCACTCCCAGGCCAATCTTATGTTAGTCCTAACTAGGACTGTCTGTAAAAGATGCAGTGGGCTCCATTCAAAACAGCTGGACAGCTGGGAACATCAAGATGGAGAGGCACCGCAGTCAGAATCTTCTATACGGAGTTTTGCAAAAGCACCAAGCAATTAATGCAAAAAAGTGATGGGTCTATACTTTCTGCAGCAAGAGATAATGTTCTTGGTTTCTACAAGTAAAAATTGTGTAAGCCTAGCATTTCCTAACGCATTTTAATGCATGCCCATCAAGGAGGTGAGAATAAATCTCTCATGCTGGTAGTTACGGTTTTCTTTTAAGATCCCATAAAAACAAATAATCTTTAATCATGCAAAGATAAAAGGGAAAGTTGTAATGAAGAAATTGTTAGAAAGGTATGGAAAAGCATTGTAATGCTAAACCCCATACCATGGAAGTTAGGAGATGAAAAAGGTATCAATTGTAACAATATGTAACTGTTCCCATATATTGTGGTTGTATAACTCCTAACAATGTAAAGACCTGTTAAACTTACACATAAAGAACAAGTACAATGCGGAAATTTTATATGCTTAAACCTGGGAGTAAGGTTATGTCCTAATAGTTCCTTCTTACAGCCAGTGGTTTATGCATCTATGAATTTACATATATAAATTTATAACCTCACTCATATATGAATTTGCAACCTCTTTTTTAGGTTACAAAAAGAGAACACTTTATTTTCTTTAACTGACTTAAATTTGATTCCGAGCACCCCTCCCAACAGGCTGTCGGGAAATCCAGACTCCATCAGTATTGGGACTTTCTCTTTTCTGCTCCAAGGTCGTATGCTGCAGCAAAGCTTGGGAGTTTTGTTTGGCGTGGGGCACGGGGAAAGAGCGAGAACCAGTCATCTGGAAACACTGGCAGGGGCTCAGATGCTGCAACGGTCATTACTGTTTCTGTGTCATTCTTGGGGCATGTGAACGCTTGCCCAGCCTGGGAACCTCGATGCTGGGAGGCCACTCTCCCCTTCATGTCCCTCTCCGGGACCTTGCTGCCACAGTCCCTCGGGCTAAAAGGAATTGGCTCTGAGCTTCCCATATTCCTTCAGTGGCGTTCCCTCTATTTGCAGCATAGAATACGATTCTATGTTTTAATCAGGCAAAGATAAAAGAACCTAGATCATTCTTTCCACTCTCAATAAATCCTGGCTAGCCTTTGCCTGGGTGAGACTGCATGGATGAGACTCTTTACTGAAGGATAGAGACTAAATATTAATTCGTTGCTTTTGTGTTGCTATAATAACATTCTTAAATCTTCTTTACTCCCCTGGCCCGAACACCCACGCCTCACTCGGATCAGGCAGGGGTTTGGCTGAGGACACCGAGGGAAGCATGCAAACAGAAAAGCCATGAGGAGCAGAGCTCCGTTCATCAAGGCCAAGACCAGTTACATACTTTGCAGGCAAAATGAAAACACGGGATCCCTTTTTCTAAAATTATTAAGAGTTTCGAGAGGAGACCGCAGAGCGTTAAACCAAACGCAGAACATTCTAAGCATGGGGCCCTCTGTGCCGGCACAGGTCACACCCCCCCCGAAGCTGGCCATGACCCTTGCTCCGTCCAGGTCTCCATCAACTCCCTTGTAATTCAACAGCTTCCTAACTGATGGTCCTTCTTAGATTCACTCCCTTCAGAATCATCCTATAGGCACCTTCCAAAGAAAACATTCCTGAAGTAGACATCTGGTTCTGTCCCATCCCCACTAAAACCCTTCAGTAAACCCCCTCCAGGGTGACGTCCAAGTTACAACATGAGCTTGGAGGCACTCCTTCACCTGGCCGCTCATTGACTGGCCTCCTCCAGCTCTTCCTGCTTTCACACGCTGTGCTCTGCTCTGTGTCAAAAAGCAATGCCCTTTGGGTATCATGGAGTCAACCTTGAAACAAGCAGAGAGAGAAGGTAAGACGACGTTGGACCGTGCTAGCAGTCTGTCCTTTGGGGAGATACACAGCTACGGGACGTGGTAATTCATCAGCACAGGAAAGCTCAAGGACCAGAAAATCAAATGATGCTTCAAGCGTGCTTGAGATTTGTAGACACTATCAATGTCATTATTTCTAATCCTACCCTCGTACAAATCCTCAAATGTCCTAAGATTTAGAGATTTCCTCATTCCTACATCCGCTATGTGTTTCTCGATCCTTCGAGGAATATTTCCTGTACACTCGCTGCGTGTTGGGCACTTCGCTAGATCTGAGGCCAGAAAGATGAACAAGAAAAAAACTAAGATATAATCCCTTTTTACAAGGAGGTCATGGTATAAAGGAGACAAAGAAGAGGATTCCGTTAACAAGGTGATTACAATATAACACATGTGGCTATCGTGCATTACGCCCCTGCAATGAGTCAAGGACGGCACTGGGGATTTCAGACATGTTGTTGTTAATCCTCACAAAACTTGGGCATTCCTATTCCTATTGATAAAAGGGAAAACTGGGGCTCCCAGTAGATAATGTGCCATAGTAGTTTACAAGCTGGGATTTAAGTTTGATTCCAAAGCTCTGTTCTTTCTACCATGTTATGATGCTGTTTCTCCTGTATATTGAGAAGAGTACTCCCAAGTTGATACGTACAAAGAGAAGTAACCAGCAAGCCTTGTCCCCAGTTACAGATGAGTGAGACAAGAGTATAAAAAGTGATTGGCCTCCTGGACAGGAGTGAAGGGTGAAGGGATGGCATGCCAAAGGAAGAACACATTGCCAGTCTCCAAAGAATGTCAGGGTCTAAGAACTGCGAGTAGTCTGGAAGGAAAGGACCACATGTGGCTTTTGTGACATATGGAGCCAAAAGGTAGGCGAAGGGCCCCATCATAAGGCCTTTGCAGGCCATCTAAAGAGCTTGACCTTTGTTCAGTAGGTGGTGAGGGAGCACTGAGAGGATTTAAGTGGGAAATGACACACCAGGTCTGAATTTTAGAATGACATATGTCACCAACTTGGAGAACAGAGTAAAGGAGAAAGAGACTGCAAGTAGAAAGATTGCTCAGCAGTCCATTGTAGACAAAAAAATTAAGTTAGCCTGAACAAAGTCAGTGGGAAGGAGAATAAAAAGAGGGAGTCCAGGGCAGTTGGGTGGCTCAGTCAGTTAAGCTCATGATCTCAGGCTCCTGGGATCAAGCCCTGCATCGGGGCACCCTGCTCAGGGGGAGTCTGCCTCTCCCTCTCCCTCTGCCCCTCCCCCCCAACTCATGATCACTCTCTTCTCTCTCTCAAATAAATAAATAAAATCTTAAAAAAAAAAAAAAAGGAAGCCCATTTTAAGAAATACATAGCAAGAAGAGATTCGGTGTCCAATTAAATCAGGATTTTGTGATGTGCGAGAAAGGAATCTGGGTAGAATCTAAAGGTTTTTAAGTTAAATGTTTGAGTGAGTGGTGCTTAAACCCAATGTGTCACTCTGATCTACAACCCCAATTGAGTTGACCTTTCAAATTGTATCTTCTGCTATAATCTTCCATTTAAGAAACCACGATTGCTTTACTTTTCTTCACACTGAAGTCAACCTTTGCTCTCTCTTTTCTGAATCACATTGTTTTGTTGTGGTTTCTTTTTTAATGGAAGACCTGTTTGACTTCGATAATAACTATGGACACGTTTTCCTACCTTCTCAATTATTCTCTAAGAATCCGGGTGCTATTCCAGGATAAAATATTCCACGGCTTACCCACGCGGCAAGTCTACACGCTGCTACAGTTCTCTACTGTATACACAACATCTCCACCGACATGTACGGTTTGATCCCCTTTGAGACAGCGGGGGAGGAACTAAATTCCCTATTTTAAAATGAAGAAAAGGGAACTTTCAGAGAGCTCGTGCTATTTCCGTCCAAATAGGGATACAACCCTGGTTGCAGGTTTTGGAGAACACGCTCGCTGGTCTCTAGGACTCCTCCCTCCCCCAGCCAGACCTGAATTCTCTTGACCAGTAACAAAGCAGCTGCACGGGCCTTGCAATTAAGCATGAGAATGAGTTCTTTAAAAAATAGGGCACGAACAACTTTCAAGAGCTGGGGAAGCTAAGGCTCAAGCCCGTTTCTATTAAATACGGATTCATCTGGTCACTTGAATTTCCCACTCGCCCTCCAGAGACATTATGCGTGATTGGATTCAGGCAGTTTGCACAAGGCAGTGGGTCAGCTAATTGCTCCGCTGCTTACTTTAAGCACAATTGGCTACATTGGTCAGAAAACCAACCCAGGGAATAGGCTATGAAATTGGTATTGAAGCTTTGGCAGCAGACGGGCTGATCAGGATACTGAATGAAAAGCTAAAACACAAAAGCACAGCCTGTTTGGTTTCGTTTTTTTAACAGTAATTTCTAGTGGCGGAGACAGATGTTTCTTGAAGTGGCAAGAGATTTGCAAAGCAGAATGTTATAGCACTTACTGTAATTGCTTTATTAATATTGTATGTGTTTATGGCTTCTATCTTTTGGCTCGTGGCACCTCTTACTTTAAATGACTTTGGGTTTCCTGATGACTGGCAGTTAATCTTTCCTTCTGAGATCCTTTGAGTCACATGCTCAGCTTTGCTCCTGCATCGTGAATTATTTCATAGGAAGCCGCAGTTTTGTTTGCTTTTAGTACACTCAGAAGCCCTCAGGGGGCACTGGAACACCATCAGAGAGAGCAGCCCTGTAGATGCAAAGGGTCCTCCAGTTTGCTGAGATAAACACCCTGGTACCCGCCTGTCCTGCCACGGAAATGACCCATTTATTGCCCTCGCCGGGTCTCAGGACTTACTGTCAGCTCCTGTATCATAAGAAGGACCTAGAGACTCTAACCCAGGAGACTGAATAGACTGGTTCCTTTTGGGAAAGTCAAGGTCGCAGTTGGCTTACCCTAAATAACCTCTTTTTTGGTGCTCGGTTTATTTTGCTTCAAAGAGGAGAGCCTGCGCTTTCGTTCTCTTCCAGTGCGTTACTGCAAACAGGGAAGAAGGGACTAACAAGGAAACAAACCAACAAGGGAAAGTTAACTTTGGAGTTGGTATTTTCCGAGGTTTGTTAGTTTGCCCAGTGGCCATTGTGTGTCTTCTCTTCCCAGGCTTCCAGTGACTTCCAGTTGTTTCTGCGTGTTCTCCGTAGGCACCTGCGCGGCCGCGCGCCTGTCACTGGGCTTCCCGGGTGCGGAGGGGAGAGGGGTCTCTTTCAGTCTTGGTTTCGTGGTTGACATCGTTACTGCTATAATTAGCTTCAGGGCTGCCCCTAATGACAGCCTGTGAGTTCAACACAGGCCCCGCTCAGCCGAAGGCCATAAGGGGCATGTGAGAAAACCAGCAAGACGTACCGGGAGAGCCTGATTGCCCAGTCATTTCTGCAGCCAGCCCGCCGCGGAGGCCCGAGCCGGCATGCACGCTTTCAGCATTCTGCTCCACGTTGTGCCCGGCCTGTCCCTTTGTGCGACACGCACACCTGGAGGCCTCTGTCCTTCGCTGGCAGAAAAGAAGCCCCTTTCTTTAATTCATGTCTCTAGGAGAAAGCCTACTCAATATTTAATTTTAATCTAACATGCCACATTTTTTTTTCCATGCCAAGAAATCGCCCTCCAGTTATGCATAATTCATTGTAGTGGACAAGACCTACATCAGTAGGAGAGGACATGCTTTGGGAGGCGTGGGGAAGCAGCCAGCATAGACGCCTTCCATCTGGAGTAATGCATTTAAATCGATCGACATAGATTGCTATATAGAGAGCAATTACTTGAAGGAAAAAAGAAAAACACGCCAATGGAATCAAAATATGTGGAATTTGTGAATACGCCCTATACAAGAGGCAAAAGAAGTGCAGCTCAGAGCTGACCCCAGACAGCCTTTCCGTGCTTCAGACTCCTCACCTGTGCCAGTGGCCCTTAATAATGTGTGAAACGGCTTTTAGACCGATCCGAGAAAAACTGGACTGCATTTATCTAGTTCCAAGATGCTCCATTTTTGTTGCCTTTCCTTTGCAAATATTAAGAAATTGAGCCAATATTTGTTTTTTAATGCTCATAGTAAAAAAATACCCAATGATAGGGGCGCCTGGGTGGCACAGTCCTCAAGCCTCTGCCTTTGGCTCAGGGCGTGATCCCGGAGCGCAGGGATCGAGCCCCACATCAGGCTCCTCTGCTAGGAGCCTGCTTGCTTCTTCCTCTCCCACGCCTCCTGCTTGTGTTCCCTCTCTTGATGGCTGTCTCTCTCTGTCAAATAAATTAATAAAATCTTTAAGAAAAATACCCAATGATAAAGAATTATTGGAACCTCCACCATAACGAATCTGTAGTCACCTCTGTTTTTATCTTCAGTAATCAACATTCCCTTCCCCCATTCTAATCTAATTCCTCTCCTTGAAAAAGACTTAAATGCTACTTTGCTAATACAAATACAAAAGAGGGTGTGATTACCTATAGGAGTTATATTCCATGTACTTGAGCTGATAACATCCCGCAGGTAAACAGATTAGTTATAAAAGCCTGGTTACCATGTAATATTATTAAAATACTGCCATTCCCTCAAGCTGTTCAACTGCACCACCAATCTGACACATTAACATACTGCATAGAGAAAAGGCTGCACTTGCTATATTTTCCCCAGATTTTGTTTCATTTAAAATATTGTGTACAAAAAAAGTCATTTTCAAGATATTGCTTATCCACAACATCCCTGAAGTGCTTTGACAGCTAAGAGACTTTTTTTTTTAAGTCACTGAGCCATGTATACATGCATTTGTTCCCCTTTAATGGGTTTTTTTTTTGTTTTAGTTTGGTTTTTTTGTGTTTTTTGGTATCACTTACCAGCATTTCACTTTTCCTTATGGTTAGTTCTTAAATGGTACATTTTTTTTCTGTGTGGCATAACCAACTTTCCAAAGGGATACTGCTGACTAGAAGCTACCATATATTTTTAAGAAGATTTTATTTATTTGACAGAGAGAGCACAAGCAGCGAGAGCTGCACGAGAGGGAGGGGGAGAAGCAGGCTCCCCTTGGAGCAGGGAGCCTGATGTGGGACTCGATACCAGGACCCTGGGATCATGACCTGAGCCAAAAGCAGACCCTTAACTGACTGAGCCTCCCAGGCGTCCCTGGAAGCTACCATATCTTCCCTGTATCTTACATCTGACATGCCTTCCTGGCCCAAGGTTAATTTTTTTTCCATTAGAGTAAAGAAGAAGAAGGCAGGCAGGCAGGCAGGGAGGAGAGAGTGAGGGAGGGAGGGAGGAAAGAGAGAGGGAAAGAAACTCATGGATATTTTCCCTCCAATTTCTCATTTTCTTCAATTCCAAGATGTGCAATTCTCAAGAATATTATGTTCCCTGGGCTGATCAGTATTCTCTTTCAATAAAACCGCAGGACATAGCTGTTGGGCACAGAAACTAAATGTCATGAATTCAGTGCCCTGCTACTTGGCAGGAAACTCTGGCTGCATGCTTTTTATGTAATGTTTTTTTCACCTTCACTCCCTTATTGTGCTTTTTGCAACAAAAGTTAGACAGTAATAACTAGTACATTTACACACTGCAGTTAATGATTGTAATGGTATAAGGTAAGAGGATAAATACTTATTAACACAAAAAAAGTACAGTATAACCCTACGATGAATAGAAAAAATTATTTCAGCAGTTAATGAAAACATGGATACATTTGACAGAATTACTTAGGGGAAGAAAATCGCTTGCATGCCTCCCGGGGGCAAATTAACTGGGTGTGTATGTGTTTAATCCTTTCAAGACTGTAAAGTATAATTGTTATAAACTGCCACCCTCCTTGCCTCCTACCCAAGTCTGAGTAGGCACCCCCCAGTCCTATCTTACCTTTTGGTAACTAATTTGAGTTTCTCTTCCCAAGATGCACCACAGTGTCTGCAGGAAAGGAGGCTAATAATGCCTTCCTAGGAAATTCTAGATTCTGTTCCCTGGGGTTAATTGTTGATCGAATAATGGCCAATCAGAGCAATAGCCATTTGGATGAAGAGGGAGGAGGGGGGCCTACGGATAGAAAAAGGAATAAAAGGAGACTTTCAGAATACATTCCATAGATTATCTAAATTCATTTTTCATTATTAATTAACACTTTTATGTCTTTTGATACTGCCCTGTATATTAACATGCAGGCATAGCCTAATTAAATAAAATATATATAAATGGGCTTTCCACGATTATCTCGTTTCTTGCTAATCTAGCCATTGACATAGAACTTTCCCTGGGATATATGAAATATGTACTGTCCCGGAGAAAGCACTCATCACATGTAAGGAACTAATCTATCAAACCTCAGTGGAGTAAAATAATCTTAGTTAAAGACATTAGGAAGTAATTTAATAAGATTAGTAAATGAGCAGTGTAGAGAGAGCTAAGATCTGACAGTTTCTGATTAGAAATGTCATGAAAGTGAAGAAATTCTCTTGAGACAATTAACGTATGAAGGAAATTCATTTTATAGTTCTTGCAGTTTGAGATGAATCACTCAGCGGCTCTGGCCTGGAGCTCTGTCACAGCCTCTCTAAAAGTACAGGGTCGGGAAAGGTGGCTACAGCTCTAGAATTATTTGCTTTAGGTCACGTTTAAAATTTATCAGTATTACCCAAACAGGGACAAAAGACTTCAGAAGATGAGGACATAGATATATCATCATAGAGCTCTGGGGAGTACAGACTATCGCAAACTAGATTTCAGTAAGTCATACGTAGAAACGTGGGATTCTACTGCCAGAGAACCCAACAGTCCCCCAAAGAAATGCTGGGAGACACTAAAATTTTCAAGCAATCACAGACAGGAAGAAGAGGGAAATGATTTAAGAAAATACGTCACTGGGCAGCAGATACGAAAACAAAATTTGGAGAGTAAGAGATTTACTGGGGAGAAGGGATGATGATGCCCAAGAGAGACAAAAGGAGGCGGAAGCTGGTTGAGCAAGGAAAGCTATTAAGTCAGGCGACAGTGTGGACCCGACCCTTGTGAAAGGAAGGCAGGGAGGGGCAGGACGGGACAGGGCAGTTTGGACAAGCTTGGCCAACCCAACAGGAAGTACAATAGAAGACTGCTGATTAGCCACGTCCTGCCAAGATGGCCACGTCCTGGAATCCCCTCCACGCTCAGGCATTGGCTGGGGACTTTCCAGAAAGTTCGCAGCCCTGGCCCAAAGCCGAGGTGGTGATCTCTTGTTGTGGTTTTGATTGGCATTTCCCTGATGATTAGTGAAGCTGAATACCCTTTCATGTACCCGTTAGCCATTTGTATTTCTTCTTTGGAGAGGGATGGCTGTTACCAAAAAGCCCAAAGACAACAGGTGCTGGTGAGGATGTGGAAAAAGAGAACACTTGCGCAGTGTTGATGGGAATGTAAATTGGTCCAGCCACTATGGAAAACAGTATGGAGGCTCTCCCAAAAATTAAAAATAGAACTATCATATCCAGCAATCCCATTTCTGGGTCTATATCCAAGGGAACTGAAATCAGGATCTTGAAGAGATATTTTCACTCCCACGTTCATCACGGCATTATTCACAACAGCCATGAAAACAACCTAAATGTTCATCATTGGACTTTTTCTTTACTTTAATACAGTTTAAGTCTTCCATTTTGCTCTAACTGCTGCATCGTGTACTATGGGTGAGGTGCTAGTACGCCTTTTCTAGTGTCTTATATAATAAGCACATCACTGATCTAGTCACTGCCAAAGGATTAATTCCGTTCAAAATTTTTTTCTATGCACCAATGCAACATTATAATGTGTTTATTTGAACATCTTAAGAAAACACCATGGGTTATGATGTCTATGTACGTTTAATTGGTAATGAAATTGAAATGAATGCTTTTACAATGATAATATTATTAACTTATTTTTCTAGTTTAGCAACATAAGTATGGAAGAATTTTACAATTTAAAATAAAGATATACTGGGGCGCCTGGGTGGCACAGCGGTTAAGCGTCTGCCTTTGGCTCAGGGCATGATCCCGGAGTTATGGGATCGAGCCCCACATCAGGCTCTTCCGCTATGAGCCTGCTTCTTCCTCTCCCACTAACCCTGCTTGTGTTCCCTCTCTCACTGGCCGTCTCTCTCTCTCTGTCGAATAAATAAATAAAATCTTCAAAAAAAATAAAATAAAATAAAGATATATGAGTAGAGATAAGTGAGTATTACAACTGGAATAATAAAGAAAAAAGAAGAAATAAGATTTGTCACAGATAGGGGCGCCTGGGTGGCACAGTCCTTAAGCATCTGCCTTCGGCTCAGGGCGTGATCCCAGCATTCTGGGATCGAGCCCCACGTCAGGCTCCTCTGCTGGGAGCCTGCTTCTTCCTCTCCCACTCCCCCTGCTTGTGTTCCCTCTCTTGCTGGCTGTGTCTCTCTCCCTCTGTCAAATAAATAGATAAAATCTTTAAAAAAGAAAAAAAAGGTTTGTCACAAATACATAAAATGGAAACTGAAATTTGTTGGAGTAAAACAAAATAGCAGTTTGTTGTATAAAATTAAAAAAATTAAGATATGAAGATGCAGCGTCAATGTTTTTGTGAATGTGCTTTTGGATAAGATTAACCTTTAAATCAGGGCACCTGGGTGGCAGAGTTGGTTGAGTGACTGACTTTTGGTGTTGGCTCAGGTAGTGATTTCAGACTGGTGAGTTCGAGGCCAACGCGTCAAGCTCTACATTCAGCACAGAGTCTGCTTAAGATCCTCTCGTCCCTCTGTGCCTCCACCCCATGCTCTCCTTCTCTCTTTCTAAAATAAATGAATAAATCTTTTCAAAAAAAGATTAACACTTAAATCAATGCACTTGAGTAAAGCATACTGCCTTCCATAATTCTTGTGATCCTCATTCAATCAGGTAAAGGCCGTAGTAAAACAAAAGACTGACCTCCCCTCGCAAGAAGAATTTCCCAGCATTTGACCTTCGGACTTGAACCACAACACAGGCTCTTTTCGTGGGCCTCAGCTTGCCAGCCCAGCCTGCAGAGTTTGAACTTGCCGGACTCCATTATCACGTGAGCCAATTCCATAAATAAATCTTTCTACATGTACACATCCTCTTGGCTCTGTTTCTCTGGATAACCCTGACTAATGCCCACTGCGCCTCACACCACCACCAAGTGGGCAAGCCCCATTGCCCAACTGGCTCCATCATTCTTTCATTCCTAATGATGGCCAGAGCAGGGAATCTGAGAACTTCCCAGAACTTCCTCACTTCCTTCCTTTGGATCTCCCTTCTGAAGGCTCTGTTTCTGAGAAGGACTCCTGCTGGAAACTGACCTCCTCAGGGATTACGGACCTAGGTCTTCATAGCAAGGAAAGTGTCAGGTCAACCCTTGGAGAGCACGGAGTCCAATGGCCTTTCCTCTTACTGATTCACCTTTGATCCTCTTCCTGGATCTGGGTTGATGCTTTGAGACCAGAAAGAACGAGAGCCTGAGACTTAATTCTTACTCTTCTCTCCCTAGGCAAGCTGCAGACATTCATTATTCATGAATAATATGCTTCTCTGTATTAAATTAAGATGAGTTTTCCTTCCCTGTTATTCATTTTTAAGTGGATAAAACAATTTTCCATCGTTTTGTCTCCAAAAACCTCAAGTAACCAAGGTTTCCCATATGAAGTCTTCAGCTGATATTCCCACCAGCAGTTCTTTGCAAAAGGACACAGATCCTCAGAACTTTAGAAACATCTAGTTCCATTCAGTAGGAGAACAGGAAAAGTGAGAACAGGAAAATGAGACTCAACTTATTCTAGGGGGTGAGGTCTAGAGTTCCCCTATCTGATTTAGGTCTTTTTCCCCAATATTGATTAAAAAAAAAAAAAAAAAACCAAACAGTAAGGGGAGCCATATCCCGAAAAGAACATAGAAATCAAATCAAAATTCCCCAGGAAGTAGAACTTGAGCTCACCCATAGGACAAAAAGTGTCCACAGGATAAAGGAGCTCATTCTGCATCCTCTGAGGCACCTGAGTCCACAGGTAACTGGGCACTGAGGAGCACACACGCCAGAGTGGGGTTCTAGGTCTGCATCACACAGCTGCGGAACGGTCACGGAGGGTTCCTAAGGGTGTGGGAGATGAAAGGGAGGGAAATGTACACACACTATCCAGGCCACTAGATCCCAAATCCTTTTCTGGACCTTACCATTTTCCATATCCTTTCACCATGTCATATGTATACACTAGTACAATTTTCTATTATTCCACATATAGCACAAATGCTAGCTGTGTCCACCTCTTACCCTTGGAGATCTTGATTTTGAAACTGTCAATTATACAGCAGCCTTGAAAGTCTGATGTTTACTCTAGAATTTCTGCAATTCCTTGGAATTTACAGTCTTGAAATATCTTCCATTCTTCAGGCCAGTTTCTCCACATAATCCCTTTCAGCCTTGCATCAACCCAAACACATTCCAAAGCCTCCCATCCAAGCATCCCCAAAGGAAGCCACTTTCACAAAAAAAGTCTTAGTGAATAAAGGAGCCTTTACTAAAGATTCTGTACAGATAATAAAGGGTGGCTAACCCATCCTACTGCAAACAATATACATTCTTCTCTTGGAAATTGTTTTCTATCCAAAGCACTTTTTGGACTTTTACGCCCTTCAGGCTCTCAGCTCTCTTCCCTCCACCTGAACAGTGTCCTGCCCTGCTGGTTCTCTTCTCTCCCAGGTCCCCACGCCGTCACCATCACAGCATTTCAAAGGCTCTCTTTTTTGTATAGAGTATGTCAGCTCTCTCAACCCCCTACCCAAACTTGGATAGACAGACACGTCCTGATTTGCAGGGTGAGTGAGGCCTTCACTTTAGCATAGATAACTTTTAAAGAGAGTGTTTGGAGTCCTATAGAGCAATATTTTCTGTTTCTTTTGAATCGCATCTGTAAGTTAATTCTTTTATAAACCTTTTCCTAATTTTTTCCTTCAACTTGCTAACTTTTCACCAAAATCCCTATTGGTCTTTCAATACTTATTAAGAATAAGTGATGGTGGGGCACCTGTCTGTTAGGCAGCCAACTCTTGATTTCAGCTCAGGTCATGCATGATCTCAGGGTCCTGGTATCAAGCCCCATGTCAGGCTCCTCGTTCAGTGGGGAGTCTGCTTGAGGATTCTCTTTCTGTCACTCCTCCCCCTCTCTAAAATAAGTAAATAAGTAAATATTTTTTAAAAATAATTGATGGTGGTTACCAGGGGCTGGAGGGTAGAGGGAAATGGGGAGGTGTTCAGCAGTTGTAATGTTTCAGTTATGCCAGATGAGTAAGTTCTAGAACTCTGAGGGGAAAATACAGTGCCTACAGTTAGCAATAACACTGTACTCTTAAAGTTTTGTTAAGAGGGTATATCTCCAGTTGTGTTCTTACCACAGACAACCACCATCCCAACAAAAAGTAAATGGGCAAGAGCCAACTTTGGGAGGGAATGGATTTCTTACCTTGATCATGCTGATGATTTCATAAATCTACACATATGTTCAAGCCTATCAGACTGTACACATTAAGTACATGCAGTTATTTGGGTGTCAATCACCCTTTCATAAAGTCATCAAAAATTAGCAGATATTGTGGTATACATGTTAGCCATACGTTTAAGAGATTTATGCTACTTATGGCCTCATTCTTAAGATTTTACACTGGAGAACTTAAGCACTATATCATTTCCTTACTTTGATTTCTTCAATTCTGTTGTTAATGTACATAAGCCACTTTGCCCAGAATTCCCACACCTCTCCCATCTATGGGATGTGGCCTCACCTGAGGTGGCAGCTCCTCTCTTTCAGTTTCCTTCTGCATCAGTAACTTCTCCAGAGTCGCCTACCCACAAAAGGCTTACATTTCAAGCCCTGCCCTAACCCTTCCTTCGATTAAAAAAAAATACATTTTTGTTCAGAAAGGTCCCTCTGCTGATTCTAGTGTCTCTGAAATTGTCATTTGTGGCCTCACTCTATCCCAGATTGATCTTAAAGGCTAAAGGACTCCCATATCTCTAAGTGCCCTTTCAAGGTTGGGCAAAAGCAAGCTCAAGAAAACTATCTCCAGATAAAAGAATGGGCTTTAAAAATGGCCCAGCAGTTTCATTCTTAAAAAATATCAAAGTCAGAAAAGGCAAATATGGAGAGCTGTTCCAAATGAAAGGAGACCAAAGGATCTTGATAAGTAAGTAGAATATATGATCCTTAACTGGTTCTGCATGGGAGGAAAAACATGCTATAGAGGACATTGCTGGATAAATAAATTGACAAAATTGAAATAGAAACAGTAGCTAATATAAAAACCCAGTGTTCACGTCAAATTACACAAGTTGATAAATGTACTGTAGATGGGTAAAGAAATACTCTATTTCTTAGGAAATACACGCCAAACTTTTTAGGAGGAAAGGGCCAGGATGTATGCAACTGCATTTCAAAAGTCTGGGACAAAGAATAATGTTTATAGAGGCAGAAAAAGAGCAAGTGGGACAAATTATAAACACTAAGTAAATCTGGGTAAAGGGTACTGGGACATTCTTGCAACTTTTCTATAAGTTGCAAATTGTTTCCTAATAAATGATTTTAAAAAATGGCCCACTGATCAGTCCCACTGTTTTAAAACCCCTTGAGATGAACAGACTGATGTCTACCACCATCACACTCACACCCAACTCCTGAAACTGAGGAATTCCAACTTTTTTAAAATGTATTTTTATTATATTATGTTAGTCACCATACAGTACATCCCTGGTTTTTTATGTAAAGTTCGATGATTCATTAGTTGCCTATAACACCCAGTGCAACGTGCAATATGTGCCCTCCTTACTACCCATCACCAGCCTATCCCATCCCCCCCCGAAGCCCTCAGTTTGTTTCTCAGAGTCCATAGTCTCTCATGCTTCATTCCCCCTTCTGATTACCCCCCTTTCTTTATCCCTTTCTTCTCCTACCGATGTTCCTAGTTCTTATGTTCCATAGATGAGAGAAACCATATGATAGTTGTCTTTCTCTGCTTGACTTATTTCACTTAGCATTATCTCCTCCAGTGCCGTCCATGTTGTAGCAAATGTTGAGAACTTGTTCTTTCTGATAGCTGAGTAATATTCCATTGTATATATGGACCACAACTTCTTAATCCACTCATCTGTTGAAGGGCATCTCGGCTCCTTCCACGATTTAGCTATTGTGGACACTGCTGCTACGAACATTGGGGTGCATATGGCCCTTCTCTTCACTACGTCTGTATCTTTGGGGTAAACACCCAGTAGTGCAATGGCTGGATCATAGGAGGAGGAATTCCAACTTTTAAACAGTTTTATCAGGTTTCTATCTCAGGCAAAAACACTGGGATCATCTTATTACAACTGTGGTTGTAATACTGTCAACACGGGCTTTAAAAAAAGATTGAGAAAAAAAGGCAAATGGAATAAAAACACACACTACATATAAAGACACCAAAAGAATCACATTAATCTCACGATTTCAAACACTTGCCCTTTAATGTACCAGCTGTGTGACTTGGGAAATGCCATTTTACCTCTTTCTTTCTCAGTTTCTGTCTCGGGAAAGCACAGATAAATATCCTTGATCACATGATAAATAGTAGCTGTGATTAAGAATACTAACGGAATCAATAGGAGATAAGCAGACCTGAAATGTCTTTATTCAGAAGATCCCAATTTTTCTGAGTGCATCTGGCACAGCTCCCAGCTCAATAATGCATAGGCCACAGTCCTACAAGCCCGTGGATTGATTCTCCTTGCCAAGATGGACTGCGCCTTTCTCTTCTTTCTGTGTGTCAATACCACAGCCTCGGAACGCCCATCTGCCGAGGACCCGCTCCAGCAGACAGCAGCGCACTTCCTCCTGCCCCTGGCCATCCTCCAGAGCCCTTTCACCTCAGGCTTGTCTCTTGCATTAGGCCCCCTCCCCGTGTTGGGTTAAGCAGATTTCACTTAAATTCTATTTCTCTTCAAAACTTTTCTACATTGGGATATACCAATCCCGCATCGGCTTTACCATGCCTCCTGTTTAGGTACTTTTCTCTTATTCTTCATTTCCTCTCTGAAAATCAACTGATCATTGTCATTTTCTACTAGTAGATACCTTTTGTTGCCAACCTCCTACAGAAGAGAAACAAACATTCAGGCGCAGGTGTCCACTACCCCTTTCTATGTACATCAGTGTTACCGTCTAGAAAGAAGTCTATGGCTGCACAGAAAGTATGACCGGCATTTGGAAATTGCAGACCATCAGATCTGGGGATGAACGGTGTGCTTCACCAGATTCTTGATTAAGACAATGGAAACTCCCAATCTGAAAGCTTGAGACAATAAACATGAGGCTCTATCATGCACCCGATGCAAAATATTACCGAGTGATTTTTATTAAAAAGGAATGAATACAAAGGTTTTGGCACTTGGCTTATGTAGTTGCAAATACATACCAAAATTCAGAAATGTTTTTAGAGATGTTTCTTTTGAAGTAATTTTTTTTTTTTTGTCTCAAACACAATTTTTTCTAGGTGTTGCTTTTACGAAATCCTATATAGCCTTAGCCTTTCAGGTTTTCATATAATACAACGATATTTGCGAAACAAGGGAAACTTTTCAAATCATAACTAACTGGAAGGTTATATGATGACCAATATTTCTGTGCTCTGCCTTCCTTCCCCCAAAAGAGAAAATAATGAATCACCTTTATTTCCAGGGAGTGAGAGAATAGATTTCAACAATGGAACATAGGATTATGAAAATGTATATCAGACCCAGGCAAGGATCTAAGAATTAAATCAGTTTAACTCTCTATTTTATATAATAAGAAACTGAGGCCTACAGAAGGTTTGCTCAGGACTACTCAGCTACAGATAGCACATCCGGGTCTTCGTTGGCCTCCCTACTCTTGCTGCTGGCATCATCATACTTCATGGCCCCGCACATGGCAACCATTCCACGGTCCTGTCTCCAATATTTCTTTCCCTTGTCGAGGCCTCTTCAGGGCTTTCTAGACAGGCAGCTTCAGAATCACATCTTGAATTACTTATTTCCATTCTCGTTTTCCTTCTCTTATATTAAGATTGAACTCAAATGGAAAAACCCCATTCTTGTTGAGCGAAGTGCAATTTGATAGCATTTGTATCAGGTGCTCCTTTCTTATTCCTTTTCTTTTACCTCCATTTATCCAACATTATTGAACTCCTACTGAATGAGAGGAACTATGGTAGATGCTGAGGATGTAAAGAAGAGTAAGACAAAGTTCTTGCCAGAAAGAATTCACAGTATTCCTTGAGTTGTTCCTACTGTCATTATTGAAGGTCTAATCCAACCATCATTTTGCAGTTCTCTTAGTTGTCACTTTTTTTTTCTATTTGACATGACATGGCCTAGCTAACATGAGCTGTAATTTGTTGACATGAATACTAATATTGTCTTCCCATCTCTCCATCAGTCCCTTCTTCTTCTGTCCCTCCATCTATTTACTCCATCAGCTGAAGATACCATTCGGTTGTATAGGACCCCTAAGTGCCCAATTTATGAGTTGGTCTAGCATAGGCATGTTTCATTGTATCACCTATTTCTCGTAATGAATGGTCTTCTGTCCATGGGGTAAATAGTTTTGAGTTATGTAAAATGAAAACCTGGCATGAAGTGGTTTTTACTCTTGTCCCCTTAGGGATGATCATTTTAAGGTGCTTCCTCCCATTTTTTTAAAGCTGTAAAATGACATTTAAAAATAGTACCATATAATCAGATCTTTTCAAAAAACCAGAAAAGAATCGGTAAATGTATAGAAACTTGAGTCCTCATGTTCTTAATGGCTAGTCTCTTAATTAGCAGCTTAGAGATCCCACCTGCTGTCAAAATAATTGTGCCATCTTTTCACTTAATTTTTATATGACCTCAAAAGACCCGTTTTTTTTTCCTTCTTAGAGATTTACTTTACTCCCCACTTTATTTTTCCCATAAAGTGTTTCTTTCAATACACCTTCTAACTCAAGGAAAACTGAAAAGAAGGACTGTTTTCTTTGTTGAAATACAAGAGCCTTCTTGACAGGGAGGGGCTCTCAAATAAAGGGAGCAGCCTTGTTAAAACTTTGAGCTGTGCTTGAACACATCCTAAAATGATTAAATTGTCTGTTCCGGTTATAAATTATAAGCTGGGTAGTTTAAAGCCAACTCCCATTGACTAATAAAATGGAAAATATTGGGGTAGGCCAGATACTAGTTTTCTGTGAACTTCTTCTTTATGAATTGCAATGCAAAATGTTCAGTACAAGTGACAGTAAACAAAAGTTGGATTTAAAAAATGCCTGGAGGATATGTGATTCACAAGAATTATGGAATCTGTTTCTGCCTCCAGATAGTCTACTAATAAATTATAAGCACATCCAATGTAGCTGCTGATACAGTAATAAATATTGATGTAAAACAAAACTCAGAATCCCTTCTTTTGCAGCCTGAATCTTGCAGTCCAGTCTGGCAGCTCTATGTTACTCAGACATTAATAAAGGGGAAATTATTTATTTTTTTAGATTAAACAACAACAATGGAAAGCTCTATGTCTATCTGATAAGGAGGCATTACAGTTCACATGAGAGGCATGGATTCTGAGGGAGACATGATTTTGTATAATGCTATGTCCCCCTAAAGGTCAAATAATTGGTATCTCTAACGAAGTTAGCATATAGCAGCGATAAAAGATAAGCTTAGATGCTTGCCTTCTTGGTGCTTGAAGTAAAGCCACAAAATTTAAGAGTCTACCTTCCCTTTCCTTCACAAAATAATAACATCAGACATTTTATCTCCAACTGATGAATTGCATCCTTGTCCTTTGCTTTCCTCCTCAGAAAATTCCCATTTTGAAAACTTTGATGGAAAAGCGGATTTCTGTGATTGGCTTTGATTTTTATTACATGCGGAAAATCTGGAAATGGTATATAATCAAAAGACCCCCAGTTTGGAAACTGGAAAACCAGGACACTGGTTTAATACCTACGTGGAGTTAGCTGTGAGAGCGTGGGGAATTCATTTAGCATCTCTGCACCTTTGTGTTTTCAGTTACGACATGAGAATGTTGGCCTGGATGACCCACATGGTCCTCCTAACTGTACGTTATGACTTCGTCAGCTCTAGCTTGGTACCCCCAAGGCTCATTAAAACTACCCCAAGAATGTAAAAATGAAAGCGAGATATCCATACCCCGTCCTGAGATTTTCTATCTAATTGATCTGGGCTGGGACCTGGCCCTGACTATTTTTAAAAGGCTCCCTGAAGATTCTAATGTGCAGCCATGGTTGATAACCACTGCTCCATAAAACCCTCTCAAGCCTTCCCATTTCTCAGTGCTTGCACCATATCCCTGAAACCGCGCACAATAGTGAATCATCCAACTTAGCGTTTCTTCTTTGACTGCTTACTTAGGTTTTCCTCACCAGATTGGAAATGTCTTTCCACTGAGTCTACTTGCTGCTCATGGCAGGTTCTGAACACATTTCTGATGATTGAACCATTTTCACTTATTGGAATAGTTATAGCTTTTGACTTTATAAACCCTAAATGACCTTAAGCTTGTGGTTTCTACCTCTTAGACCATCACCATTTATTGTAGTCAGCTGATGAGACTCCTGTGCTAGACTAGGAGCTCCATGCGAGCAAGGCCCTCAGTATTGAGCACTGAACATTTTTGAACATACAAGTAGGATACCTCATCTCTAGTTAAACACAGAGGCGTTTTATCAATCACCGTTGGATAATGAAAAAGGAAGTACATGAATGAATGCATTTAAAGTCACGCCAGTGTACTGTCTTGTTCATAGAAAGTGAGCATGCAGTCATCGTAACTTGAGGAGGCATGTGTAAGTGCGCATGTGTGTGTGTGTGCATGTGTGTGCGTGTGCTTCTACACGCATGTCGTGGGTGGGTGTTTCGGATGCACAATCACTGCGAGCACCCTTGAGAGGATCCAAAAGTTGCTGAGTATTCCAAAGGATCCCTCAGCACCTCTTGGTTCTGCACAGCTGGTCGTTCTGCTCTCCGTAGCTATAGTCCTGGGAAATATGGTATTAATAAAGAGTGAACAGATGGTGTAGGGTGTGTTACTTAAGACAGTTTTGCCAGGAGGTAAATTTATGCTTTATAAATGTACTTCAAAACTATGCTATTTGATTTAATCACTTAATGCAAAGACAGCTGCATACTATATTTGCCTTAACTGCAGTTATATGGGTTATCTGCCAATCTGTTAATTATAGTATTTTGAAAGGCTTCAGGAAAAAAACAGTAATTATACAGATTGGGGAGGGGGGAGTGGGAGAAAGGAACATTTTTGAAGCCTAAATTCAGACATTCATTCCCCGCTAACACAAACTTATTGAAGATGTAGAAAACCTGTTAGGAAAGTGGGAGTGGATGGGATGGTCTCCCTTTGAAAGGGACTTGCGTGTGTGTGTTCTCAGTCGACATTCGTTACCACAGGTAACCGCCAGGGAGCTGGGAATGAAGCACCCTTCCACTGGACAGAGCTCCAGCCCACTCTCGAAGGTCTTTGAGCAATTGCTCAATTCCATAACATATTTAAAAAGGAGGAGGAAGATGAAGAGGAGGAAGTTCTACTTTAATTACAGACATCATTCTGCCCTTGATTTTCTCATACTCTCCCAGAATCTACTTGCCTCCTGAGCTCCTGTACCTACATTTTCTCTGCTAAGCAGTTGCAGTAATGATTAAGCAGATCTAATTAACACTATATCAGGGAAGAGGAATATTTTAAGCTTAGTCTGACAGCTTCCTTTTCTTGCCAAGGACTAGATGCCACATCCTTGTAGAGAAGTCTGGCCCATTTTCCCCGTCCCCTGGGAATTATGTTCAGTGAATTTCATTGTCATTTTGAGAACAAGATTTCCTCTCTGTGGGCAACTCTACCACAGTAAGAGGTTTAAATGGGACCCGGGTTATAAATCAAAGTATTCTGGAAAGGGCATTACAGATTATCTTGTCCAACTCTCTCTTTTCACAGATGAGGAAACTGAAGACCTAAATCTTTAATTGATTTGCCTTCCCATATTAGTTAAGGAAAAATGGGGACTTTGACCAGTATCAGGGAGGGGAAATTAAAGTTTATGCATGGGAGGCCAACATTCCAAGACAGGAGAAATTTTTTTCTGGTGTGTACTGAATTGGTTATGACACAGGGTTGAGTGTGGGAGTGCATGTGTGTGTGTGTGTGTGTATGTGTGCATAAAATAGCTTCTAGGGAAACTCTACCACTAGCCCAATTACCCACTTCTTTTGTTCCAAAGAAGGCATTGTTCCTAGGAAGTATGTCCGCTTTGGGGAATTCCAGCTGTTTCCAGATTCACAGCCCCACATAGAAAACCTAGGTGTCTCCTGCCATCCTAATTTAACCAGCAGTATATTGGCAATCCTTTTCTTAGATACTGTGATTAAGAGTAAAAAAAAAAAAAAAAACAACCTCCTACTGTCATCAAAGTTAAAATCTGTGTCTGTGTATGCCATTATTTTTGTTGCTTGGAGTGATTTCTGAAACAAGGAAGCAAAACCAACTTTATTCAATCCTCTACCAAATTCAAATGAAAACCCTCTCTTTATAGATCATTTATGTTTTTCATATTTATATTTCTTTCTCTTTTAAAAATCTAATAAGTGTTATTTTTTAAATAAGAGAAAAAACACCAGATCTGCTCAAATACAATCAACTAGTCTTTGTCCAAAACAAAACAAAACAAAAAGGCAATTAAAAAAAAAAAAGCATAGGTTTTTCAACAAATGGGGCTGGGACAACTGTGCATTCATATGCAAAAATATAAATCTAGACACAGACCTTATCTTTTATAAAAAATAACTCAAAATGGATCATAATCCTAAATGTAAATTACAGAACTAAAAGACCTCCAGAAGAGAATACAGGACTTCTAGGGGGCCTTAAGTTTGGCAATGAGTTTTTAGATATGACACAAAAACATGAGAAAATGCAAGAAAAAATTGATATTTGGACTTTATTAAAATTAAAAACTTCTGCCCTGTGAAAGACATTAAGAGAATGAAAGACAAGGTACAGGCTGGGAGAAAATATTTGCAAAACACATATCCAATAAGTGACTTGTATCCAAAATAGACAAAGAATCCTAAAAACTCAACAATAAGAAAACAAACAACCCAATTTAAAAATGGGCAAAAGGTCCAAACAGACATCTCACCAAAGAAGACATACAGATGGAAAACAAGTGTATGAAATGTCATATGACATCCATCATGAGGGAAATTGCGAATTAGAACAAGATACCACCACATACTTAATAGAATGGCTAAAATCTAAAATCCTGACTACACCAAATGCTGGTGGAGATATATAGCAACAGGAATTCTCATTCATTGCTGTGGGAATGCAAAACGGTTCAGCCAGTCTGGAAGGAAGTTTGGCAGTTTCTTACAAAAACTGAACACATGATCTAGCATTTACATTCCTAAGGTATTTACTCAATGGAGTTGAAAGCTTCTGTCTACACCAAAACCTGCACGTGAGCGGTAGGCGGCTTTATGCAGACGTGTCAAAATCTGGAGGAAAGGAAGATGCCCCTCAATAGAACGGTTAAACGAACTGTGGCACATTCATACAACGGGATATTGTTCGGCGATAAAAGAACTGAGTTATTAAGCCACCCAAACCATAGAGGAATCTTAAATGCCTATTGCTAAGCGAAAGAAGCCAGTCTAAAAAGACCACGTACTGTATAATTCCAACTCTCTGACATTCTGGACAAGGCAAAACCATAGAAAGAGCAAAAAGATCAGTGGTTGCCAGGGGGAGAGGGGAGATATTAATAGGTGATTTTTAGGCTGATGAAACTATTCTTTATGATTCTATAGTGGTGGAAAATGGCATTATGCATTTGTCAAAACCCATAGAACTATCCAACAGAAAGAATAAGATTTAACATAAACTATGGACTTCAGTTATAATAATGTGTCAGTACTGGTTCATTAATTAGCAGAAATATACCACACCAATGTGCTAGAATAATCGGGACAACTGTGTGAAGGGAAGAGAGCCATATACAGAAACTCTGTACTATCTACTCAAAAAATATATGTTTTTAGGGGCACCTGGGTGGACAGTTGGTCAAGAGTCTGACTCTTGATTTTGGCTCAGGTCATGATTTCAGGGTCATGAGATCAAGCACCATGTCAGGCTCCACACTCAGCATGGAGTCTGCTTGGGATTCTCTCTCCCCTTCTGCCCCTCTCACCACTTATACGTTCTCTCTCTCTAAAATGATAAATAAAATCTTTTTTTAAAAAAGGAATTTTTAAAACATCACATTTATTTTGAGAGGCTAAAGCTTTGTGTGATGACGTTATCAAAGTGAAAGTCTTTGGAAAACTCTTTTTTCAGACTATCTTAAAAGGATGTGGGGCATTTTTTTTTTAACATCTTCAATGCTGGCAAGCATTATTTTTACTGTAAATTTCTGAAATAACCAGAAGTCCTTAAAAGGTAACATAGGTGAAAACTTCTGTTTATAAATCTAGGAAATAAATTTGTGTTTCAAAGACTAGAATTAAATATGTTTACAGTAAAACATATCTGTGAAAGATGGATTTTTAAAAAGATTATGAGCAAAGACAATGTTATTAGCACATTGCACAGTTTCCCAAGATAACTGTTGTGGAACACAGCCTTCATTCAGATGCTCAAATGCTGATTCTCACAAAATCCATCAGAAATATTAACCTGTTTCATCATGCACATACATAAGGAGGAGGAAAAAACGGAAAAAAAAAAGAGAGGAGGGGGCCAGGAATCAGAAACTTGACAGAGGAAGGCAACAAGAGAAAAAATGCATGGGATAATAGTGCCAATAAGAAAAAGGGAAATAATAGCTGTTTATTTATAAGGCATTTTACATACTCATTTTACTGGTGCAATAAATAAATAAAAATAAAGTTAGGAATCGATTAAAATTTAATATGTATAATACATATGCTAACATTACTTTCTTATAGAATACAGAAGATACCCAGCTAATTACGGGAATATAAGTTACATGTATAAGACCATCTTTATTGCTTAGTATGGCCTGAGAGACAAGCTTGCATATCTTTTGTTCACAAAACTCTTCTTTCTCATAGATTCTGCCCACCTAGAACCACGCCTTCTGTACTTCAAGTTTCCCTAGAGTGCCTCTTAAGTCTTCATACAGAAAGACTTTAGATACGTGATTTAGAAATGGATTAACCCAATAAAGGGTGTTACCCAGTGCATGCCTGTGGCTGTCTGAAGCACAAGCTCAGACAGAGAGTTCAGGATGCAGCTTCTGTCTGAGAAACACAGTTTCTCTTCACCCAGGAACAGTAGAGAGGATACCACTGAGAAGAACCAGTCTTTTCTGAAGAATGAGAATGGCATTCAGCCATGGCGGATTTGGGGGTATCATGATTTGTATTGCTTAGGGTTCCAAGAAAGTGCCTTAAATAACTGAATTCCATTGGATTTTGTGAATATGATGTATATTAATAATTTTGAGTTCTGTACAGAGACCAAGGTAATGTTGACATTAGCATTCATTTGGCATTGCCTGCCATTTTTTTCCCCATTACTTATTTCCCCAACTAAACAGTAAATTTTTTAAACTGGGAAATGCTATATCTTCTTTTTTGGCTCATAATACCACACTTCCTTGAACATAATATGTGTTGAAAATATTTAATTTTTTAATTTTTTTAAAATTTCACTTAGATTTTATTTAAATGTAAGTAGATATTCAAAAGCATATATGGTACAGGTTGTAAATGTTTTGTGTGTCTCCTTTTCCTTTTTTGAATATATTATTCTTTTAAATTTATTTCAAAACTATATTAAAATAAACATAACCTCCTTTTTCTTTTTATTTTCACCAAGATTATTACAAATCCTATCACATTAATGTCATATGCTACTTATTGTATTCTTTACATACATGTTTACATACAAGATGGCTATTGTAACATAATCATGTGGAATTTTTAGAATTCCTATTTACTCTGAATGAAGTCAGGTTCATTTTCAATTTCAGCATTGATTCATATTTTGACATATGTGTCAATGTATTTAGAAATAAAATATGAAATTTGACAAAAACATAAAACAGACTTTTTATAGAACGTTTGAATTTCTACACTATAACTTATGCATACATTTTAAAAATTAAATCCCAATGTAGGCTTTTAATTTTTGGCCATGTTTAAGTAACTTGTATGAGACCTACCATCCTGCTGTTAAGGGAAAAAAAACCTATAAAACTTAACAAAATATAAGAGACAGTTATATTCAGATAGTGGAAAACAGGCAGTGCAGAACTATGACCTAGGAGGAAAAAAATAATTGAGATCATTCCCACACTCTCCCTGAAGACTATAGACTTAAGATTTTTTTCTGGACCATACTGCAGGACAGCAGAACTCAAGCAGAGCACAGACAGCAAAGAGGAGAGTTTGGGGAAACTAGAACAACTGAAGTTTTCAGGCAGATTACAAGAGAGATAGTAACTGTGCAGAAGGGATCTCCAGAAGTTTGACTAGGAGTCCCACTGAATCTGTTACTGAATATTATATTGCACATGCACAGGATGAAACTCCGCAGGGGAGCCACTGAAGCCCTGTAAAATAAAGTTCCCAGGGCTCACACAGAGCTGAGAAACAAATTTGTAGAGTCCTTGTTGAAAACCCAGGGCATTCAGTATTGACCTTAAAAAAAAAAAAAAAAGTTGCCTCTAGTAATAGAGTTAAACTAGCTGTAGCGTAAAAGCTACTCTATGCCAGCCCTAAGATGCTGAAAAGGAGACTTAAAAAATGAAGCCGATGTGTAAATTACTTAACTACCTGTCAGAACCACATCCGCCACCGTTTAAGGAAAGACAATAAAACCAATCACATGCATAAACAATCTATACGAAACTTCTAGAAATAAAAACCATAATGTTGAGATATCCAGCCTACAATAAAAATTTACTAAACATGCACAGAAGCTAAACAATATAGCCATTAATCAGGGGGAAAAAAACCAAAATCAGTAAATAAAAACATGCAGAAATTAAAGTAATAATAGAATTAGCAAAGACTTTCGATGAATTATTAAAAATCTTCTCAAGATTTAGAAGAAAATCTAACACCACAAAGAAAAGAGATAAATATCATTTCTAGAACTGAAAAATATCTGAAATCTTTAAATTCACTGGACATAGTTAACGAGAGACACTACAAAGGACCACTAAAATTAAAGACCTAGCAGCAGAGAATGACAAACTGAAGCACAGGAAGAAAGAAAAGGGGGGAAATGAACTGAGACTGAGGAACCTAGGGCATAATATTAAGTGGCCTAATATCATTATAATTTGAGTTCCAGAAGAAGAATGGGTGACAAAACTCTTTCAGTAAAAATGACCATTTTTTCCCCAACTCTGTTGAAATCTATAACTTAACACATTCCAAAAACATAAACCCAAAGAAAACTACATCAAAACAAACCATAATCAACTTGCAGGAAAACAGTCATAAAGAGAAGTCTTAAATGCAACTAGAGAAAAGATGGACACACTACATATTGGGCAACAAAGATGAAAACAGTATCAGATTTCATATTTCAGAAAATATGTAAGCCAGATGTATTAGCTTGCTAGAGCTGCCATGAACGTACCACAGACTGCGGGGCTTAAACAATAGACTCTCCTTCCTCACAATTCTCGAGTCTTGGAGAAAGAATGTCTAAAATCTTACCCACATTTGTTTAAAACTATAAACATAGACCCATGAAACTTAAATACAAGAAACATGAACAAAATTGCTCAGCACCAGTGGTAAAGAAAAAAATCTGAGAAACAGTAAGAGGGAAAAAAAAGAGTCTACACAAAGGAAGAAAGAGATAATAGTAGATATCAGAAACCATGCAAGTGAGAAAAAAATGGAGTAACATCTTTAAAGTAATGAAAGAAAAAAAACAGCTTCAAACTTAGACTTCTAAATCCAGGAAAAATACCTTTCAAAAATGAAAGCAAAATAAACATTTTTTAAGGTTTACAAAAGCTGGAAGAACTAAATATCAATAAACCCACATTACAAGAAGTGTTAAAGAAAATGTTCCTTCAAACATGAGGAAATGATACTAGATAGAAATTATGGATCTACAAAAACAAAGAAAGAACGATGGAGAGGATAACTACATATGCAAATATATGAAGTTTATTTTTAATTATTTAAATCTCTTCAAAAGATAATTGACTTCTTAGTGATAATAGTGCAGTGTGGAGTTTATAACATACCTAAAGTTAAAGTGTATGAGAAAGTCAGCACAAAAGTCAGAAGGGGGAGAACTGAAAGCATGCTATTGTAGGTTTTTATACTAAAAATATGTGACATTATATAATTTAAAGATGTGTGATAACTTAAAGATGAATACCATAAATCACTAAAATAGCAAATAAAGAGTTATAGTGTATAACAGGAGATAAAGTGTAATTATAAGAAATATCTAACTAGAACAAAAGGATATATAAACATAGAAAAATGGAAGAGATACCAGATGAGGTGGAAAAAAAACAAATAGCAAGATGATGGATTTAAAACTAACCATATGATTATCATCTTAAATATCAAAGTCTAACTGCACTGATAGAAAAAAGTGGCTATCAGATTGGATATGAAAGTAAGAGCCAATTATATGCTGCCTATAAAAAATGTACTTCAAATGAAAAAAACAATTGGGTTAAAAGTAACAGGATAAGGAAAGATACAATGATAGGACTAATGAAAATAAATCTGAAGTAGTTATATTAATATCAGACATAGACTTCAAAGCAAAGCATATTACTAGAGATTCAGAGTTTCATTTAGTAATGACAAAGGGGGCCTTGATCAAGAGGACATAGCAGGGGCTCCTGGGTGGCTCAGTCAGGAGACAAAGTCTGGCTCCTGATTTTGGTTCAGGTCATGATCTTGGGGTCGTGGGATTGAGCCCTGTGTTGGGCTCTGTGCTCATTGTGGAGTCTGCTGAGATTCTCTACCTCTCTGTCTGGTCCTCCCTCGGCTCACACACTCTCTCTTTCTCTCAAATAAATAAATAAAATCTTAAAAAAAAAAAAAGGACATAGCAACTTAAATGTTCTTGCAACTAACAAAATGTCTTCAAAATGCACGAAGCAAAAACTGATAGACTACAAAGAAAAAATAGACAATTCCACAGTTTCAGTAAGAGATTGTAATCTCCCTATATGAACAACATCATCAACCAATTCGACCCCTTTATGGAGCACTCCACCTAACAAGAGTGAAATACACATTAATTTGTAGTTGAAAGTCTTTCCACAAAGGAAACACCAGCCCCAGATAGCTTCACTAATAAATTCTACCACACATTTAAGGAAGAAATAATACCAATTCTACATAAACTCTTCCAGAAAAGAAGAAAATATTCCTCAATTTATTTTATGAGGACCATGTTATTCTGATAACAAAGAATAAAAACATTCAAGAAAAGAAAACTATACACTAATATCCTTCATGAACATACATGCAAAACTTCTAAACAGAATATATCAAATTGAATTGAACAATATTTAAAAACATAATACATTATAACTGAAGTTGGCTTTATCCCAGGAATTCAAGGTTGGTTGAACATTTGAAAATAAATAAATTAAGGTACTTCACCATATTAATAAACTTAAAAGAAGATTCGACTGAACAGTCAGAAAAATCACTGGACAAAATCCAAGTTTTTATAAATACTTCCAGTAAACAAGAAAGAAGGGAACTTCCTAAATCTGATAAAGGGCATAAACAAAAACCCTACAGTTAATTTCATGCTAAATAGTAAAAAACTAAACTGGGCAAGGATATAACCCCCCCCCCCCACTTCCAGTCAATATTACACTGGACCTTTTGGCTAATGAAATAAGGCATAAAAAATACATTAAATTACCCATATAATTATAAAAATAAAATTGCTTTTATTCACAGATGATATGATTGCCTCTATAGAAAATGAAATGAAATCTGCAAAGAAGCTACTAGAATAGTGATTTAGTAAGTTTAAAGGATACAGGATCAACATATAAAAGTAATTGCATTGCTATATACTAATGAAAAACAACCAGAAGCAGAAATTGAGAAAACAATACCAATTACAATAGTGTCAAAAATAGAAAACATTTAGCAGAGATAAATCTAACAAAAGATGTAAAGGTTTATACTCTAGAAACTATAAAAAATTGCTTAGGGACTTAAATAAAGAAGAAATATACTTGGCTCATGGGTCAAAAGACTCAATGTTGTGAAAGTGCCCCTTCACCTCAAGTTGATTTATGTATTCATAATAATCCATTCAAAATCACCAAAGGCTTATTTTGTAGAAATTGAAAATTTGATTTTAAAATTCCAATGGAAATAAAAAGTGCTCAGAATTGCCAGAAGCACTTAGAAAATTAAAAACGAAGTCAGAGGATTAATACTACCATATTTCAAGATTTCTTTCAAAGCTAGAATAGTGAAAACAGTGTGATATTAATGTAAAGATAATAAAGTAAATCAATAGAACAGAAATAGCCTCACACATATATGAACAACTGATCTTCCCCAATGGTGCAAATACAATTCAGTGGAGAAAGGACAGTCTTTTCCAGCAATAGTGCGGAACAACTGAACACCCACATGTAAAAAATGAACTTGGATATAGACCTCACACCATATATGAAAATTAAATCAAAATGAACCATAGGCCTAAATGTAAAATTTAAAACTATTTTACATGTACAAAAAAAGATATAAGAAAATCATTGTGATTCTGAGTTAGACAAAGATTTAGATGCATGATCCATACAAGAACAAATAATAATTGGGCTTTACTGAAGTCAAACTTTTGCTCTCTCAAAGACAGTGGCAAGAAGAAGAGAAATACCATAGATGAGGAGGAAAAATATATATATATTACAGGACTTGCATCCTATATATATAAAGAACTCTCAACACTCAATAATAAGAAAAGCAAGCCAAATTTTTTAAATGCTCAAAGGAGATTTGGATCGACACTTCACTCGAGAAGATATACAAAGAGTAACTAAGCACATGAAAATTTGTTCAACATCATTATTCATTAGAGAAGTGAAATTAAAACCGCAAAGTAAAATGGCTATACATCTATTAGGATGACCACAATTAAAAAGCCTGAGCATACCAAGTGTTGGTGAGGATATCAAGAAACTGAAACTCTCATATACTTGGTTGGGGGAATATTAAGTGGTATAGCTTGGCAATCGCCTATAAAGTTTTACACACACACACACATACACACTCACACTCATTACTCATGACCCAGCAATTCTTTTTTTTTTTTTTAATGATTTTTTATTATATTATGTTAGTCACCATACAGTACATCCCCGGTTTCCGATGTAAGGCTCGATGATTCATTAGTTGTGTATAACACCCAGTGCACCATGCAATACGTGCCCTCCTTACTACCCATCACCGGCCTATCCCATTCCCCCACCCCCCTCCCCTCTGAGGTCCTCAGTTTGTTTCTCAGAGTCCATAGTCTCTCATGTTTCATTCCCCCTTCTGATTACCCCCCTTTCTTTATCCCTTTCTTCCCCTACCGATCATCCTAGTTCTTATGTTCCATAGATGAGAGAAGTCATATGATAGTTGCATGACCCAGCAATTCTAGCCATTGGTTTTACCCAAGAAATAAAACTGTTTTATCAACCCGAAAACCTTTTCGTGAATCCTCAGAGCATCTTTATTTATCATAGCTGGAAACTTGCAACAAATGTCTATCACAGTGGCATGAGTAAACACACTGTGGACATCCCAACAATGAAATACCACTCAGAAAGGTGCAACTGATACGTACAATACAGACGATCTCAAAGACAGGCTGAGCAATAGAAGACAACACAAAGAGAATACATACTTGATGTGATTTCATTCATAGACATTCTGATCAAGAAAAACAAATCTATGGTGACAGAAAACAGGTCAGTGGTTGCCTGTGATCAGTTGCGGTCACTGTGGGGAAGGGAACCTGACTGAAAAGGGACACAGTCTAACTTTGGGGGATATTGGATACGACCTGGCATATAGATTTATCCAAATGTAGTAAGATCTACAGTTAAGCCTGGTACATTTTACTGAACATAAGTTCTGCCCTGTTCAAGGTGATTTGGGCTATAGTTTGTCTAACTCCACAAAACATCCTGTGCAGAGCACTGGTCAATAACAAGGTCTACATCATTTTCTCTGCTTACCGTATCTCAATTTGTTCTTTACTTAAAAAAAGGGGGGGGGGCATTAAAGGAAGAGAGGGAAAAAAAAAAAAAGCCTACTAGAGATGTGCCAGCTTGCTTTCAAAACAATCCTTTATATAACTGAGATTAAAATGTACCTGGCCTTTTCAGCTGAAGCCGATAAAGATCTGGGCTGCTCAAACTTGTTTTGCGTCTCTATAAAATAGCGGCAGTATCACCCGCGCTCACCAGGCAGAGATCGTGGCGCAACCTTTCTGTTGAAAGACTTGAGCCGAACAGTTGCATTCCGAGCCCTAACGATGTGGTTGAGGGCAGGACAGGGTCTGTAGGTGCAAGAAGCCTTGCTGGGGGTTGACGCAACTGTTCCCATGTTGTAACAATGACCCTTGCGCCTGGCTTGTGCTTTGCAATTCTGTTTTACAGCATTTTTTGCCTCCAGGAATGCAGCCTCAGCTACCGTTCTGGCAGACACAAGAGTGGATACGAAGTCAGAAGATGTGGCTTTGAGTCGTACTCTGCCTCTTTTGAAACTGTGGGACCTTAGACCACTGATTTCACTATCTGTATTTTGCTCATGTGTAATATGGAGATCATTGCTCCCGTCACACGAGTATTTTTATTCCATTTTATAACCTATTTGAGTGAATCGAGGCATCCTAAGCCCTGAGGAAATCACGGTTGAATAGGAAATCGGAGTCTTGTGCAAAAAGCTGACAGGTTGAGGCCCCCCAGAAATACGCAGCGGGTAACAGGATGGTTGAAGTACTTCACTGTGCCCCACTGGGAGAGGACTGATCAACTGTTACTTTCCGGGGCGGGCTGACCCTCAGACGCAACAGAGAGAACCTTGGCAAAGTCGCACAAGTTGGAATGTTAGTTGACCTGGCTTAACCACTGGGCTACTTAAGGTTATCCTCTTTCCAGTTTGCTGTTATCAAGCAACTCAATTAAGCATAATCTTAACTATGGAGAGGAAAAGAACTTCTTTGCAGACCTCTCTCCCCCACCAAAAAACCTTCCTTGGTAAAAGTGGCCCAATAAAATATCTCATTCAAATTGAGTCATCTTCATGAGATAAATAGGAGTCCTGACAGGTTTCCAATTCCAGAAAAGACACTGTACAAATGCAGAACTTCATACCTGAAATACCAACGCTCTGCTTTAAGGTCTAAGGATTCCTCCTCTGCACTAAGGAGATAAAGGTAACATGTTTGAGGTTAATTTGTATTTTTGAAGAAAGAAGTGTCAGAATCTACTGTGGCTGTCTCTTAAGGAATCTCTTCTAGAAATATTATCACTGGATTGCTCTGATATGAGCACACTGTCTCCTTAAGATCGTGTCCTCGTAGATCCCTAAGAAGGCCAATGTAAACAGACACTCTGAGTAATAATAGACTTACACACCAAGGAGAAAGTTAAACTGAGCCGGGAGGATTTTTGTCCAAAAAAACTCTTCTTGCAAAGCCTTTCCAGGAAGTTACTTGTCAAGCCCTAGGCCACATCCAGGATTAAATCCTTTGCAAATCTGCAAAGTGAATTTATGCAGAAGGGACAGAATACCAAAACTATCTGTGGGAGTTGAAAAGCAAATTTTGGTGATAACGTACAGGAAATTTGGAGAAAATTCATCACCTAAGCCAGTAATTGATAGTACTGTCTTTCAGACACTGTAGTTTGCTTGCGATAATCTCAACATCTGTTTAAAAAGTCTCCACTAAAATAATTCAGTTCTCTTTAACTGGAAGAAAAAAATGTGTCTCAGAGCACTTTTGTGCACAGAGTAGAAACTTTAACATTAGCAAATGCAAGTGTTAGAATTAATTTGTCTTAGAGTTATCAATGTCAAACATTTATTAATCTGGAGACTTTAGTTCCCATAAGAAGGAAATAAGAGTATCGAGCATTGTGTTTAGAATTCAGATATACTTAATAGGGTGCTAATTTATGTTGAACAAATGGACTAGCTGCTCTATGCCCAGCCCTGCTTTTGGGAATAAACAGTTATTCAAAAGTATAGATAAAGGTCTAACCATGTCTAATAGTCTTCTAAGAAAATCTCATATTGGTTCAAAATGTTTCTCTACAGTGTTCCATTTCTCAAATGGTTAAATTACCATTTCTGTAAGTATGTTGGTAGAAAAATTCAACTCTATGTGTTCCAAGGCCAAAGCTACCAGCTAAGTTTATTTTTTCTTTTTTTCTGCAGAGGAAATTTTATGCACAAAATGTTGAAGACTGCAGTGACGATAACGGATAACGCTGAATGCGGAATCAGAACAATGATTTTATTTTTATCAGTGAATTATTACAACATAACTTTTCTTTCTTGTGTAAAATACAAAAATAAGCACTTACAAAATCTGTCTAAATTAAGCCAAAGAAAAATTTCAACCAAATCTTTCCTTTTACAGAAATGAAAATCTTCCTTTTGTTAGGAGAGAAAGGGAAATTGAAAACAATGATCTAAAAAAGTAATTTTTCACTTTCAAATTCTAGCCATTATGTGCGGTAATAACATCAGTGAAAAGCCAGGCTTCTAGGTATCAAGCATTTCATGTGGCTTTTGTTTTAATGTTCTTCCTATATAATTTCTTATTCGGAATACAAGGAGCTTGGCTTTATCGCATACATTTACTGACATGAAGTTAAATTTTTTCAGGAGTGGAAGATTTTCTTAAGAGCTGACTGAACAATTAATTGATTTAGTGCTTGGTATTTTTGCAATAACCACAGAAAAGCCTAGGGATGTATTCTTTTTTTTGCCCTAAGTGTTTACTTCAAAAAAAGGAGCTAATTTTAATAGAAAGAATATAATCAAACTCTCAAATTCGGGGATAATGGTGTATATCACTTTCTACTCTGCTTTGTATCTTGGGTATGTTTCTGAGGAAATAGAATGTTGCAGTATTTTCGAAATGAGAAACAGCCCCTTTCCTGAAGAATCCGTTGAGCCGCTCAGAATGAGAAGGACGATGGGCTGGGGACAGAGAGGCGCATGGCGGGTGGGGGCTCCCGGGTGGGGAGGGTAGGAGAGAGAGAGCGAAGGACCGTGGACTCTACTGCCCTCTAGTGGGGATGCACTCCAGAGAAAACTAAACTGTTTCACGGATTTCCTTGATTCTCTAGTGGCATTATTTTCCCTTTGAGAATTTAAACTCAATGGACAGGTCTTTAACCAGTTGACGACATTTCCTGGAGTATCAGGAAAGCCACATGTTACTGCACTAGTCAGAGTTATCACCTGGTCCTTGAATTTTTTAGGGCACGAGGAAGCATACCAAACACAGAAACTGCACTAGCTGTCCCCCGTCCTCCTCTGCCCCCAAATTCAGTAGCCTAGCTTCAGAACTGTATGCACGCTTTCCCCGAGTGCCTCCATTTCTCCTAAACATCTAATGTCCTTTTCACACTTTGAAGCTCAAGAATTAAGATAACTCCGGCCCAGTGGTGTCACTGTTGCACTGTACGTGCCTGCGCCCCTGACCCGGCCGTGGTTGTTGAAAGCTAAACGGTGGTGCTCCGGGGTAAGCCTTATATTTTCATGTGGGTGCAAGGTGATTTCACCTTTTTACATTTATTTACTGTGTTTCTCAAAATCACAGGCTAATCCTTAATTTTTTTATTCCTAAATTTTCCCTTCGAATAGGCCTTGTGCTTTTTAGAAACTCACACTGAAACATCTTAACAGTGTTCATTGCTAATCTGTATGTATCAACTTCTAATGCATTTCCATGTATTGAATGTGTTTTATAATCACATATCATTCCAACTGACTCCATATGCCCACGTGTTTTTAAGCTGCACAAACTATTAAATTACCACAAAATGGCCCTCTCTGGTAATTGGATATTGTCATCACTGTTATACAAACATAGACATTTAATCAAGGTTATATAGGGAACTCGTACCAATAATGACCACGGTAGTAATCAAAACATAAGTGTGCTTCGTTTTGCTTTTATGTAACTGTCCCAAGACTTAGTAGGTGGAATGATAAGAAACTGATAGGGGCATTTGCTTGACGTTGCCATGGGCAGGGCAGATAAAGTTTAAGTCAACTCCAACTCACAGACACAATTTAGGAAACCGTGAATTTTATTGAATACTTACAGAGCAAGTTGTTCATCTGCAGCTTCTTTTTCTGTCAAAGAAAGAGCGGAATTGTAAAGATCTTTCAAGTAGCTTCCTCGGGAAATTTCTATATATTGAGGATGATGAACTCTTAATGGTTTAATGTCTGAGCTCTTGGTAGGCTAGTTTCAATAAGTTAATGACAACAATCAACTATTACTTATTCATCTTCTTTACCCGAATGCCAATTGTATAAGGTGAGCCAAGATTAATCTGGCTAATTTTCCTTCAATTAAGCTGATATGGTAAGATACTGTTGTTATAAGTTATTTAAAATATTGAATTCTTCTAAAAACATCCTTTGCATCTACTTGTGTTAAATCAAGAGAGTCAGTCACTATCATCAGAAAACTTGGAGTTTTAGTCCTCGTTTTACCATAGACTACTGGTAACTTTGAAGATGACTCATCCATAATATTTAGTGGATTCTTTCCTAATTTAAAATTTTTAATCTTATTGAAAATCAGAAAGCTCCAGGCATGTGATTTATTAGTATCACCTTTGGAATGATACCATGCCAGGCCCATAGGATATGATCAATGTTTTGGTCAGGGTAACAAGCTAGAGAGGAATATGGAAATATACCCAAGCACAGAAACGTACCAAGTAAGAACAGCCAACTTGAAAACGTGTTTTACCATTAATGGACTGGCTTGTACTCTACACCTAACCTTCCAATATCAACGAACTTATTTTTGCTGCAACTTACTGGCTATGCCAAATGCTAACCCAACATTTCCCTCTCCAGCTCCAAGCTTCCTGCAGGCTGGACCATGCACAGAAGGTTTCCTTTTCGCCACTCACAACACAGCTAATTCCTCAAAAATAAAAACACAACTCCTGTCCAGTTGCTTTAGGAAAAAAAAATCTCTCTCAAAAAGAAAAAAAAAAATGTGTTATGGGCTGTTAAGGTTTGTGGAGTAAAAAACTGAATGAGAACCCAATCCTTCTGCCCCAAAGCTCAAGATCTGTCGGGGAAGAGAATATACAGCTGAATCACTTTGGCGAATCAAAGTCTAGAATGGAGGTGGTGTGCTCCCTACACAGCTACTCCTTAGAACTTGAGTCTCACTAGATATATTTGGTCAAATGAGTTTGGAAAATGGTCTTCTACACCCAGTAAAGATTTACGATGTTCTGCTGTATTTGACATTCTGATAAATGGAACATAAAACAAATCTCTTTAACTGGGCTTAACCAAGTTTCCAGCGATTTATTTTTTGGACCATGATTTGTGAATATGTAACATTTGAAAAATCCTGTGCCAGAGATAAAATTTTATGAGCACAAGAAGAAGAAAGATGAATTCTGATTAGTAATAGCTGTTTTCTGAGTGCCCGTTATATTCTAGGTACACCTTCCATGAGAAGCACTTTAGTGCATACCAGCCCATTAAATAGAAAACTGTGTGAAAAATAAAGGATTTGAGCTAAGTTTTGAAGAATCAGCAATCCAGGGACATGTTTGAGAAAAAGGTAAGTATAAATAGAAACATGAAGGCCACCATATGCCAATCACATTTGGAAATTTATAAAGCGAGCAATAGGCCTAGGCTTCATCAGAATAAAACTTGGGAATCAGATGGGACAATTTGGGGCCAGATTGCAGATGCCTCAAATCCTAAGCAAGGATGGACTTATTTTTCTAACAGGTGGAGAGCCTGGGACACATCTGAGCAGCAAGTGGCATGTTTGAGCGACTGGTCCAAGTACTGCCAGTGATTGCATGTAGATCGAAGACAATTGAAGACACACTGAAAGTAAAAATCAGGACTCATAAAGAACCAGTACTTTTCTCACTTCTAGAGCTCTTGAACATGTCCAGCAGTTTTCTTCAAATTCTCCACAGAAGTGTTTTACTCCTCCTCCTCAATGAAACCTCGTTTCCCTCAAACATTAGCATCTGACACATCCCAATACTAGTTTTTCAGGTAATTTGTCTTAAATATTAACTGAATACAGTATTAGCAGTGTTTATTTTTTTTTATAAGAACTGCAAACATTTTAACCCCTTTTGTGAGTTAAATATTGGGAGGTGAGGGAACCCATGTTATAAAGCACCAGAGAGGAGTGGCCACATAAATGGCAGGAGGACCCTCTCATTAAGAAAGACGGACGCTCCTGCAGGTTTGGGTCAGTGGACAACCCTATGGCCTCGTGGCAATCTGCACTCCCAATCCCGATCAAGAGACAACAAGAAATGAGAGACACTGAGATGAGCCAGGGGTGTATCTCATTCAAAGCCTACGCACGTGACAACGATGACACATGTGGGGCGGGCCGTACTGGAAAAGGTACAGAATGTTGCGTCTGGGCGTTAGGGGAGACTCGGCATTTTGGACAGAATTCCGTTCCGTCTCTGGATAGGGACCTAACAAAGACAAGCAGATGAACAGAACAGACAATAAAGACCAAGGACGAGGACAAGAACAGCAGGTCCTGGACACAAGAGATGTGGAACAAAGAGGAGGTAGGGTTTTGAATCAAGGTAAGACTGGTAGACACGATAACCATTTTGACCTGAAGATTGCAGAATGAAAATAAATTCCTTCCCTTCTTGTCTCTGCTCAGGGCACCCTGTGGGGAACAGGGCCAGACCTCTGCCAGTGACCATATAACATGGCCTGGGGGAGGAGGGCACTACTGAAATATCTTTGCAGTTCAAGGAAGGAAGATTCTTCCCTTAACAAACTAGTCTGAATACAGTCTAGCCATTGACCAGAGCAGTGGTAAAATATGTCTCAAGTCCTATCCTCAACCTTCTTTATTCCTAACTATCCCCAAGTAAAATTGTGAAATAGCAGCCACTTGGGAGCGAGAGATAGCCTCTGTGCACAGGGACTTAAAAGTTTGTGCTGTGGGAAACAGAAGTGCCATAAACCTTGTTGCCCTGACTCTTAGAGAACTTCCTACCTGGTAATGAAATACACCCACCTCCTTAACCAAAGGGAGGAAGACTTTTTCCCTCCGTGTCACCAAACTCACCCAAGCCATTCAATGCTGCCTGTATCAGTTGGGAGACTCACAGTGACTAGTTCTGGCACGTGGTGGGTTGTCCACAGGCCATGGAGTGGGGCAGAGGGCAGAGTCAGGGCACTACTGGTCAACTCCATGTGAGCTGGCAACCAGGCGTCGTCACTCAAGGACAATGGGGCACTTACTCTCTACCTCACAGTTTTCTGGCCCGTATCCTGGACGTTTCTTCCCCACCCACCCACTTCAGGCCTTTCATCCCCTTATTCCTTCCCCCTCACCAGCCTTATTCCGATGTAGCTTTGGGGAGTGAAAACATCGTGCGTTAGGCACCCAAACATTTTCCTCTAATATTTTCACCCACAGCTGCTCTGAGACTCTGTTTATAGTTCAGTGTGGTCTGGGGAAGAGAAAAATAGCTAATTTTTTTAAAAGATTTTATTTATTTATTTATTTATTTATTTGAGAGCATGAGTGCGAGAGAGAGAGAGAGAGAGAGAATGCGCGGGAGAAGCAGACTCCCTGCTGAACAGGGAGACTCATGTGCGGCTTGATCTCAGGACCCTGAGATCATGACCTGAGCCAAAGGCAGACGCTTAACCAACTGAACCACCCATGTGCCACGAAAAGTGTCTTTTTGATTAGGAGAGAGAGGAAGGATGGAAAAGGGGGAAGGGGGAGAGAGATAAGCAATGGAAAAAAAACACATATTTACAGTTACAGATATAATCTCCTCAGAGACCTGCACATTACTCTATAAATACGCACATATCCTGCCTTGCCTTCCCTGCACAGTCTTCCAAGCAGACAGATATTTTATTTTTGCTTGCTATTACTTATGTGCTGAAAGCAGAGGATTATTTTACCAAGAAAAGTGGTCAGACTTAGAAAGTAAATGTATTTCCTAGGGGTTACTCTGTGCTGCTCTCCATGATAGTCAAGGAGTGCATGGAACTTTCGGGTTGTGCAGAAGTCCTAGGTCAACCTGGCATGCCTGGCAGGCACAAGGAGCCACTCCAGTTGGAAGGTGGAGGAAGGAAAAGGGGCAGCACACAATGTGAGGAGAGTGCTGGAGAATGAGTAGAGGAGGTGATGTAATTTTTAATCCTTTCTTTGCGAGTAGAAGATTAGGACAAGATAAAAGTCAATCAAAAGATTTTTAAGAAGATTTAATGAGCATAACATTTAAGATTTCGTAAATGGAATAAATCTTTAGACTCCTTTTAGTTTTATTTTTCGGTTCCCAGACTGTGCTTCTTGGAATATCACTCATTTATATTTGTACTACATGTAAATTGTGGTTTACCTATTGATTATGCCTTTATGGAAATCAGCTTTAGATTTCAAATCTACTATAAAATTTGTATAGGGAATTTGGAGAGGGCCATCAGAAGCCAAAGACTTGGGGAGCCTGGGTGGCTCAGTTAGTTAAGCTTCCGACTCTTGATTTCAGTTCAGGTCATGATCTCAGGGTTGTGAGATGGAGCCCTTCATGGGGCTCCCCGCTCAGTGCAGTCTGCTTAAGATTCTCCCTCTGCCTCTTCCCTTCTTCACACTTGTGCTCTCTCTCTAAAATAAATAAATAAATCTTGAAAGAAAGAAAGAAAGAAAGAAAGAAAGAAAGAGAAAGAGAAAGAAAGAAGAAGAAAGAAAAAGAAAGAAAGAAGAAAGAAAGAAAGAAAGAAAAAGAAAGAGAAAGAAAGAAGAAGAAAGAAAAAGAAAGAAAGAAGAAAGAGAAAGAAAGAAAGAAAGAAAGAAAGAAAGAAAGAAAGAAAGAAAAAGAAAGAAAGAAAGAAAGAAAGAAGAAAGAAAGAAGGAAAGGCCAAAGAGATTAGAAAGTTGATAAATAAGCTATGGGTAGAATTAGACATCAGGGATGTCATGTTTATTGATGGAAGACTAGGGAAAAATAAGACTTCATGAAACTCTCCATCTAACTCACTTAACTTGCATGGGTTTTGTTTGCTTGAATTTGTCAAGAAGGGGCTGCAAGCACCTCTTCTAGATGAAATGTTAGTGAAATTCTGAGAATGAGCTGTGGTCTTCAGCCTCTGTAGTCAGACAACAGATTGGAACTGAAGCCTTCCCTTGACTGTTACAATCAGATTGTCCTCTTGCCTCTCAGCCCAGCCTTAGGTAATGAGCTCTCAGTCCACGCATCTAAACCAGGGTCCTTAATGCTGTGACCCTTCTTCAGGAAAGGCCATCTTCCACTTCTATTGAACTAAACCAAAGACTACAACCTTTCATTTCCAGGAACTTAGTACTTACTTATTTCTCTGAGAGGGGCAAGGAATTGTTCTTACGGTTTTGAACAAGAGCAACGGTATTCATATGGATAGAAAGCATGTGCATATTTCAAGGGTACTGTTCTAACGGGACGTGAAGAATGCATGAATGTCCTTCACTAAAGGGAGAGTTGTTTGGTGTGGGGAGAAGGGAGAGCTGGGGAAGATTCCACAGAAGATGTCTTTGCAGTCACTGAGCCTCTACCAATCACCTATTCCTAAAAAGCACTCACTGTCTAGAGACTTCATGCAGAATATAGGTAAAAAAAATATATTTTCTGGACCAAATACTACTCTGGTTATCAACTCTTACTTTATTTATCAAATCTATAATCCATAGCCCTGTGTGTTCAGTTTTTTGTTAGTACTTTAGCTTGATTATACTTCTAGCCAAATCTACACTAGAAAACTATCTGGGGGACTGGGGCACTTAGCAATTTAATCTAGAAAACTAATTTCATCTGAAATATCTAGATTTTGGCTTTACTTCATTTCTCCTCTCACGCCATCTGTCATGATGCTTCTCAGAGGACTTTGGGTGGTTCACAGGCTAAAGGAGGGAGGAAATAACCTTTTCCTTGCATGATATCAAGTATCATTGGAATTGACTATTCTGATTATCATTAATATTACCTAAGGGAAATGTCAAGGAGATTAAGAAGGCCTAAGTGCTAATTTTTATAAAGATTTATTATTTGTCCAGCAGGTGGGGCACCCATTTTGATATGTTGTATAAAATGGGTTTGATTAAATAAGATACACATAATACTCTTTTTTATGATAAAGATTATCTTAGTGAGCAACTCCAATTGATTAAGAAGAAATCAAATTCCAGAAAGATTTAAACCATATTGCTAGCTAGATACCATCCGTTCCCCTGGAAAGCATCCACTGGACCTAAGTTTTGGCGGCATCTACAGAAACAAGCAGCAGTTATAACCTGCCCCTCATGACGTTGAGACTGTGAGCATTTTTTTTTCTATTTCCTCAGAGAGTGAAAAATATCCATGACTTCTCACTGTTCTCTTATTCTCACTTTCCCAAAGTTAAACAAAAAGTTTTAGATGAAGGAAAAGAGACAGAAGATGCAAACCAACAATGTCCCCCATTGGCATTATTCTTGGTTTGTTTTTCTTGGATCTGTCCAAGTCTGTCCCGAAATGATTATATAATTCATTTATTTATAATCACTAAACACTTACGAAGCTCTTGGTAATTATATGCAATTTGTGAGATTTTGTAAACTCTGCTTTTTGTCCTCAAATTAGAATTAGAATTGACCCTGCTCTTTTGTTTTCCATGGACTCTGAGGAAGCCCTTATTTAGCCTTTACATACAATGGCAGAAATTTTATCCGAATCGGCTTGAAGCTAATGATCTTCCCCTCTCCTCGAAACTAACTTTTTCCTTTCTAAAAAAATAAAATAACTTTTTCCTTCATCCTCCTGTCTTTCTGCCTCTCCCTCACCTCTCTCCCCACTGCTGAGCAGGACTCCTGAGCTAATATTATTTTCGATATAGTAACAGAGTCCATAATGTAGATAAAATGAAGCAACAAAGTACAATCATTTCCTGTAAAATGTGAATGTTCAAGACACGGGGAAGATACAAATCTACTTGGGACTAGATGTGGGTTTGTTCTTCAGTCCATTTATGGTGATGATTTTTTTTTAAAGATTTTATTTATTTATTCGACAGAGATAGAGACAGCCAGCGAGAGAGGGAGCACAAGCAGGGGGAGTGGGAGAGGAAGAAGCAGGCTCATAGCAGAGGAGCCTGATGTGGGGCTCGATCCCATAACGCCGGGATCACGCCCTGGGCCGAAGGCAGACGCCTAACCGCTGTGCCACCCAGGCGCCCCATGGTGATGATTTTTTTTAAATCACGTACTGCAGGGGCACCTGGGTGGCTCAGTCGGTTAAGCGTCCGACTCTTGGTTTTGGCTCAGGTCATGATCTCATCAGTCGTGGGATCGGGATGGAGCCGCACATGCAGCTCCTCACTCAGTGAGGAGTCTGCCTGAAAAGTTCTCTCCCTCTGTCCTTTCCCCACCCCACGCATACTCTCTCACTCTCTCTGTCTCTAAAAATAAATAAATCTTTAAAAAAATTATGTACTGCAAAATAAAAAATTATATACCACCTTATACACTGGAAAAAATGGGATATATGTGATTTATTAATAAAGCACTTTATCAGTAGGAATGTTTCATTTCTAAGGCTATGTAACAGGAAAATGACAGCATATATAGACAGCATTGGTCAATTTGATAATTTTCTAATCAAAATACCTATAAATGTATGGTTTAGCTAATATGTAACAATGGTCTATGCTTTAAAACTTTAAAGCTTTCACATCTGTTACATATTTTTGACTTTCAAAAATGTGGGTGGAAGATATATTTTCCCGTGAAGAAATACATTAAGAGAAACTAAGTATCTGGCCCTAGTAAAAATTTATGGACCCAATCCCATTTTTTTCCTCTTTTGAATTTTGGAACATTTTTCACAATCCCATTCAAATTCCTTAGTGACTAAATTTCTATTCCCTCCAGTATTCAGAATCCCCCAATGGAAAGTTAAGTTACTTTTAATACCTTTTTCTTTTTCTTTTTCTTTTTCTTTTTTTTTCTTTTTCTTTTTTTTTCGTCTTCTTCTTTTTCTTCCTCCTCTTCTTCTTCTTCTTCTTCTTCTTCTTCTTCTTCTTCTTCTTCTTCTTCTTCTTCTTTTCTTTTTTTTGTGGAAGGTGAAAAACAGAGAGGCTCTTAAGTAGTAACATCATGGTAAGTATGTCACCAAAAAAAAAAAAAAAAAGATGCATTGTCTTAGAGGAAAGCTCACCAAAGCACACTTTAGGACTTGCCATCACAATTTCACGTGGGCACATCTATCTGCCAGCGATCACTTCTGCACAGGTGGTTATAACCTCTATATTCTTTGGGATCTCAATGCTTTAATGTTTAAGGGTGATCTTGGCCCTTTACAGTATCCAATATGTAGATAACTGAAAAATATTTTTTAATAAGTACTCATAAACTATTTTATTAGCAAGTGGGTATTGAGAATGTTTTATAAGCTTACCCATTCAATGTACAAACTTAGGAACCACTAGTCTGCTCTCTGGTTCAGAAAAGCACCGATTTTCATCACATTCACGGAAAAGAGTGCTGCAGTATCCCAAGTAGAAGTTTCTATTTTCCCAACCCTCACCTCAATCTTAAACAGTATGACCTTACATATAGCTTGAAGCTTATTTTATCATCAATTGTGATCATCACTTGGGAGAAGTCCTGTTTAAAAACAAATCTCCCTTCCGTGACTCCTTAGAAATTTAAACATTAAAAATTTAAAAAAGAATTTAACCATTCGTAGTACATACAATTTCCACCCTACATTTCCCCAACTGATTTAGTTATCAGTTACTTGAGAAATAAGATCTAATATGGAAGAAAGGAGTACCTGGCAGACATTCTGATCTCACCAACTTCCTTCTAGAAGACTGTTTAGTCTACCAAATGAATTTTTAAAGATTTCGTTTATTTGAGAGAGAGAGAGAGAGAGAGAGAGAACACAAGTGAGGGAGGGAGAGGGACAAGTAGACTCTCTGCTGAGCCCCTACTGGGGCTCGATCATGACCCCGGTATCAAGACCTGAACCAAAATCAAGTCGGACATTCAACCAACTGAACCACCCAGGCACCCCATATTCTACCAGATTAATTTTTGCTTTGTTGCCTTCCTTCTGAAAAGGAATTGCACACAAAAAGGAGGATGAATGTAAAATTTATCTATCCCAATTAATTTAACACAGAACATTGAGGAAGATAGATTATGTGAGTGACGGATATTGTATAATTTCCCATTTACTTTTAAAACTAAATACTTGTCTTACGCAAGTGATGTGGCTAGATTGATAGAAGCTCCCACTGAGTTTAAGTCATTCCCATCCCAAATACATCTACTTTAAAATATGAAGGAGGGACACATCCACTTCACCGAGCAACGAGACTCTGCCGTTCTCAGTTCTCCTGGAACTGTTTTTGCTCTTGCTTCCCATTCTAGCAGAAATTATGAGGAAATTATTAGAATGAGAAAGCAAGGGACGTTTCCAAGTTTATTTTTAAAGTCAGAAAAATGAATGCTAGTGACGGCATACTCCAGATGACTCCCACGATTCCACTATGTGCATCATCATTGCCCTTGAGTTCACAAAAACTTTACTATTTATCAAGTACCATCTTCCCATTTTACAGGCAAGAGAGGTCACCTGCCTGCTGGGCGGGAGCCAAGCCAGGGTATGAATCCATGGGCTTGGGAGCCAGAGACCCACCCTCTCTACACTGCATTTCAGAGAAATCTAGCGTTTCTTCAGCATAAGACATTTATCAGTGATGACTTACATTCACTCAAGGCAAAGTGGGTGCTGAGACACTGATGACTTCATTACATAAATACCTGAAGCGTACAGAGAGGAAAAACTTCAGAAAAAAATCAACTACCAAATAGAAGAAAGAAGAGCCAGCTACTTCTAAATTAAGGTAGATGAATAGAGTGTAAATAACCCCACGTGTGATCCACACGGCAATAGAAGTTACAAATATAAATTTAAAATGTTCCATTATTTATTAAATCTGAGATTTAAAGATGGAGAAATTACGTGCTCCGCAACCTAGAAAACCTTCCACTTCTTTTCTCCCCACCCCTCAACACTTTTTCTTAAAAGTGGGCCAGCATCCTTTATCATACAATGAACGTCCGGCACCAGATCTCCTACTTGGGTAGAAACTATGTCTGAAAAAGAATAGTCTGTCCTCTTATTTTTAAAATGTGGGTAACAAATATATACCTGATTATCAGAGACACTCCGAAGCTAAAACTAGAAGATGCTGGTTTTAACTGCAGGTATCTGATGGCCACAAACACAGAGATTCATGAGAATTCCCATTCCTTAAATAAAGAGAACTCGTCTAAAAAGTTCTAAACGTTCAGTGGCCTCTCTGAAATACCTGTAGCAAAACAAATTGTTTCTATCCTTCATTATACTCACATATTTCCTAGGGTAGCTACTTCTCAAAGTATTGAACAAGTTGCTGAATATCTGAGCGATCATTGGCCAACCCAGTTTGTACCGACAGTGAGAAATCACGGAAACTTTTAAGGATCCAATTAGTAAATTTATCTTTTTAACTAATGTGTAGCCAGTAAAATGTAAACTTAAGTACTCCCTTACTGGTTTGAGAGCAATCTTTGTCTATGGGGCTGACATATATTTTAATATTCACAGAAAGGACAAAAGACCATGACTGTAATAATGACTTATTTTTAAAATCAGGTAAATATTTAATTATTTCATTTAACTTAGAGAATTGCATTTTTTCCCTTAAAAAGTAAGTATGTCAGGCTGTGTTTTTTCTGTATTGCGCTGCCTCACTCACACCTGTCTGGAGCCAGTGAATGAACATATTTTATTTTCAGTTGAGAGATTTTTATCAGTACACTTAAAGGCAGCAGGGTGCACAATTAGGTATGCCTGCCATCTGCATAGCCCTCCAGGTGCAAGAGGCATTAGCTTTATTTAATATTACCACAACATTAATTTTACTTCATTAATTTATGTCATTTGTCCTTTATTTCAAACTCAGATTGCCAAAACAATAAGCGTTGGAGGTGATGACCCAATTCTGGTTTTAGAGAAAGCCTGATAAAATCTTAACCTCATTAGCAAGAATACTCTTAAGAGCAGGAATTGACCAGCTTGCTTTCACATTTTAAAAAAAGGAGCCTATCAACAAAACCTTCCTGACTTTGGTATCATAGAGTTTTTCCAAAGAGGGAGTATCTGGTGAGATCACTGTTGTAGGTGGCAATGACAAGGCACTAGAAAATACCGAATTACATAATGGAAAGGTATTTTCTTTCAGTTCCTTTAAGAGTTACCTGCTGAGTCATTACCACCATTTTAACATTTATTTCTCCCTTTCTAGCAAAGCGAGCAGGCCTTCTGAGCCTTGGTAGGAAAGAGTATCCTGATGGAATTTAATTAAGTGGATTTTGCTTATAGTTACTTCATATTTATGGCAAATGATATTCGTCTTCCAAGTACTGAGATACGATGCCTCTTATAGGCACATTTAAGTTAAAAATTAGTCTATATTTAAAGAAAACTATTTAGTAATCATACTGTTAATTATTAAATATTACATGAGTTATACAAGGATATGGAAAACATGGATTGTATGACAACTGAAATTTTGGTATGTATTGATTCTCAACCACTTTAGAGGAAAAAGACAATATTACACAAAAATGAAAAGTGAAGGCTATTAAAGAAAGCTATTGAATTTATATTACCCTCTGTGTACCAGGATATAACACACATGCACAACTATTACCATTTCTTGATTAGATTATCCTGTGCATGGTATCAATGCTTTAGAGTTATCTCATTGGATTTTCCAAAGCAAGGTAAATCTGTACGTCTTACCAAATGAAATAATGTGCCTTCAGGTTAATGAAGTTCAGGCGAGTGGAACTTTGAATGTCAAATATTTCAAGGTAGACCCAGGAAAAAAAAATCATAATTTCTAATACATCAGTAAGAAAAAAAAAATCGGACAAAAAGTTTGTTTTCCGAGGACAGTTGTACTGTTTCTGAAAATACGTACACATGCAAAGAGGAGGAGGGCGGGGGAGGGAAGGAGAAAGGATCACAAAGTATTCCCACAGGACACAACCCTCTGAAAAAATGCTCCGTGTTAAATGAACAGGTTGAAGCTCCTCCTAGAAGCCGCCCAAAGCAGTCTTTTGATGGTAGTACTTTCAGAGTCCTCAAGAAACATTTTTTAGTGAGAGAATTCCAAGATCATTGCCATAGATTTGCCTCCTTTTTGACAGAATTCTTTTCAAGGGCCCACGATTGAACTTCCAGTACTTCACCAACCGGTAAGTAAAATTCTTAGATAATGTAATACATTTTTTCTAATTTACATCAAAATGAACAATAGGGACTACCCAGCTCTATTCTGAAGGGAAAAAGCAGCTGCAATATAAAGTATACAAAAGGCACTTTTAAAACATTTGCTCTGTCTAGTTTTCATGCTCTTTCATTTAGAAATTTTCTTGCCGCCCACAATTTTTTTCCACTTGAGGTGACAGAGGGCAGTCCCGCCTTACAAATAACTCTCTTTCGAAAAGGGCAAAATTAAACATTAACTCCTAATCGACAAAATTGAGGAACATCTATGCATAAATCAAGTGCGTTCCAGAATACTTGTCACTGACATGAACCAACACACGAGGCCTGCTGGAAGCAGGTGATGATAGTTTTGACATTCCCACATCTAGACCAAAAAAGAAACAAGGCTATTTAGTCCTATCTCCCCGCAGGCATCCTTTCAACTTCTCTACTCCCGAATTAAGACCGTCCTCAGACAAGCAGCCAGCTGATCAGATCTAAGGCAACGTAGGACAGGTCACCTCAGAGCAAGGAAGGGGTTCCTTGGCTTCACCAAACCTATCACACTCTGCTTTACCACTATGCCCCCAAATAAAACAAAAATGTGTCCTTTTTCTTGTCTCATCTGTCGTGAATTTTCATGTTTTCATGCTTCGCACTCCATCCCTGTTGTGATGTGTGGAGCCTACGGACTTGCGACACCACATCGCGACGACTCCAGCAGCTACAGGCCCGTTGGTGCTGCAATGAAACACGTTATTATTATTATTGTTGTTCTCCTTAGTGTTATCACCATCATTGTCCTTTGGGAGGGTTCAGAAAGAACACCAGAAATGTGCAGTATTCACCAGTGTGGTTTAATCACATGAGCGATTATATGGCACCGATTATGGGCAATTCACTGTCTTTGAGTTGTACGTAGCAGTAACTATAAGGTTCAAGTCCTCAAACTCTTTGCTCAAACACTTTCTTCCACAGAGAACTATCTTATTTACACAAAGTAATACAGGAAGCATAAGCCTTTTTCACATCTCTCCGATGCTGATGAATCTATGTATTCCTCTCAATCTTTTCCCTCCCTTTCTCCTTTCTCCCTCCCTCCCTCCCCTTTCCTGTGCTGACTTTGCTAATTAGTAGCAATCCAGGAGGTGAGTTTTCCTCAGTGTTTTTATATCCCCACAGTGGCATGCCCACTGTTTCCTTTTTTGCATTTAGCATGAAGGCTGCAGCTAGCCAACTAAAACAATATTAATACCATGAAATGAATCACGACCTATAATGTAATCATGTGCATGCTCAGCAAACATGTATAACTCTTCCTATTAGCCAGGTACAATGACGGTAGGTATGACTATAAAAACATTTAAGACGGTGTTACTAGTGTTCCCAGGACTCCATAACAAAGTACCACAAACTCGGTGGATGATACAACAGGTGTTTATTCTTTCACAATTTGGAGTCCAGAAGTCTGAAATCAAGGTGTCAATAGGGCCAACCTCCCTCTGAAGACCCTAGGGAAAAATCTTTCCTTGCTTCTAGTTTCTGGTAGCCCCCAAGGTGGTCTTTGGTTTGTTTTCTCCCCCATCTTTACATGACCTTCCTCCCCTATATCTCTGTGTCTTGATATGGCCTTAAGGATTTAGGGCCCAGCGTGATCTTATCTTAACTAATTGTATCTGCAAAGACCCTATTTCCAAATGAGATCACATTCTATGCTTCCCTGTAGTTGTGAATTTTGGGGAGCTGCTACCCAGGCAAGTACAGACACCAGGGACTGTTCTCCTTGGGGGTACTCCCACATATTTACTCCAACTTTAATTGGCTTAAGTTGCTCCCCTTGAGTCTACCATGGAGTGCCGGGGAGAATACCCCCTGAGTTGTTGCAATGTGCGTTCCTGTCCATTCTGTGTAAGAATCACGGAATGCTTGTACTTTAGTACTGGATGCAAGCTTTGAGATAAGAGGACCTATCATCTTACAGATGAGTGAATCAGACGGAATACACACGTTCATTAGCTAGTGAGGGGCAGACCTAGCAGAACAAATGTTCCCCAATTCCTTGCTCGGTGTTCAAATCAGACTTTCACATCTATGAACATAAATAACTTCATTATGACTTTTTCTCTCTGAACTCGCTTTAGCTCTTGACTACCCCCAAGAACAATTCACAATATCGCTGCATTAATACAGCACCCTCGGAAAAACAGATGGAAAAACAGACTAATACTTCAGTATTAGTAAAAATTCTGCATGTAAGAAACATCGAGCTTTTCATAATGATGTTGTCCAAAGTTCTGATTGTAACTATGGACACCATATGTTGAGTCAGACATGATAAAAACCAATTTTAAATTGTAAATCTTGAACAATATAATGAAGGTTTTTCCCAGTAAAAGGAACAAACAAAAAAACAAGCCTGTTTCTTTATTTGTGCCCCATGAAACTTGTTATTTATTCACTTCAATTCTCCATTTACACAAGTGTTGTAATAAAATATCTGTACACTACTTCTGTTACAAATATAGATAATATTTAAAGTGACTTTATATATTCTAATGTAGGAGTTTCACGCTCTAAAATGGGAATGAACACATGATAATTGCTCACCAGTTGTCTCAATAAACAGCTCCATCTGTTTCCCGTAAACTATTGTATTATAAGATGTTAATATAAGGCAATGAAATGAAGTTATGCTAATCCCCTTAATTTTTCTATCAATTTACTAATGGCACACAACCAAAATAATTACTAACACATTGCTTTTTCTCTGTCATTAAGATTAATAGTAGTTGAAAACCAACGGCACAGCACGCACGTTTAGTGCTGCATCGGTTAAAACCAGCGTTAAAGATTCTGAGCGACTTCTAGGTTCCTCCATGGCGAGCACGGCTGCTTTCTAGAGAAACTACAGTCAATAGCGGGTGGCATCACCATCTTCCTTACAGAAACATGCAAATATTTTATAACAGGTCAAAAATAAAAATGAACACCAAGATTTGCATCGGATGTGTCCTTCACCCACTTGGGGACACTGCTTCATATAATCGCTATTTACTCAACCTTAGAAACCTATTTTAGGAGGAAAATATGTATGTGTGGGTATATTAAAGGTGGGGAGAGGAAATTTTTTTATAATATTCAAATATTTTAAATACTGAGAGTGTTTTTAAGGATTTTCAACAGAGAAAAATGTTTTCTTTTCTAGTTAGAAATGGGGAGAGGAGCTGGACTGAGAAAATGAAGCATTTTTTAAAATAAAACTTGAGATTTTTTCTTCTTTATTTTATATTTTCATTCTTACCCTAATTTACTAAAGCCATTTCTCTTAGGTTCGCTTTATAATTATTTTTTTCTTTCTCTACTAACCAGTTCGGCACACCATAATTTCTGCACGTGTGACTATAAAATGTCAGACATCTTTACAAAGAAAGACTGGATTTACCGATGCACACAGTCCTTCCCTTTGAGTTTATGTTCACAAAATTTAAGGAGAAAGGAAAAATGATGCCAGGTTGCAAGGAAATCACTCCCACATGGGAAAAACAAACTTAAGTGGCATTTTCCCCCCGGAGTTCTGAAGAGCCTGATGAAGACGGCACGGGGAAAGTCATCCGCAAGACCAGTTCCCTTCCCTTCACAGTGTGGGATGGGAGAGGGGGTTGAGTTGGCCCCACTCTGCAGAAAATTCAGGAGAGAACCATCAAGGTGACAGTTCCTTTCGTCCGCTTGAGGATGGCAACAGCTTCTTCGTGGGTCACCCCTTCCAGACTCTGCCCATTGACAGCAATGATCTGATCACCCCTTTTGAGACGCCCGTCTTCCGAGGCTGCTCCCTGCAATTATAAAGTAGGCTTGTTTGCTTCTCAAAAAATGCTGCCTCGCAGCTACACAACAGAAAAAGATCTGAACAAGAATGTAAATTGCTCTGCATGTACACACACAGTGCTCCCGGTGCTCCCCGGGTGCTCCACAGCCATTAAGCAATGATGAACAGACACAGAGGAGGTCTTGCTCCTAAATGGTTTAGCACCGAGATTCCAATTTCAGAGAGAATTCAGCAGTCAATAGATTAGCTGGATGGTTTTTGGCTGTTTGGCGCAGCAGTTGGTGGGAACTCAAATTAATAAAGAATATTTGGGAATTTGCCTAGCAGGAACGATTTCATAGGATCCAGGGATTTTTATCCTGTAAAGGAGGCCTACAGAAGAAGACAAAGGACTAGACAGGAACAAAAGCAGTTCTACAGGACGAGGGCGTGAGGCCATGGAACCTGAAGGTCTGCAGAAGCATGAAGCCCACACGCACGTTGACAAGGGCAGGGCAGGACACGAGTCCTACGGAGTCTAACTGTAATTCTTTCTGTGGCTTTGAATAGGCTGCTCGAGCTGCTTGTGCTTTACTTCCCCAGGGTGTGTGGAGTCTTCATATTTCTTATGGGCCTTAAATGATTCAGATTAAACACAGACATGGCTGTGTGAAAAAGAATCCCATCTTAAGGCATGCTTATAGTAGGCAATTATGCAATTAAATATAAGATTAAAAATATGGAAAAGTTAATGAGGAATCCATAATGATGAAATTCTTAAAATATGTTCTAACTAGCATGCCTTAAATAAATTGTTCCAAGGCTGAGGAAAAGGACTGCATGACTCTTCTATTCACTGACAAATGCTGTTTGTATTTTTGGACATACCAATGGCTTTTAAAAAAATCTCATAAATTAAGCCTATAACTAGGTTGCTGTAGATACAGCACTTTGAGTTGGTTAAAAATAATAATTCTTTTTCAAAATAATGGAATAAAACCGCCATAGGTAGGCACTTTACAGGACAACAGAGCTAATCTAAAGCCCTGAATCAAACTGTTTAACAGGTCGGTGCAAGGTTTGTCTGCTCCTTTGCACTGCGAAATCTTGAGATTCCAGATTTTCTCCTGCAGGAAATTATGTCCAATTTTGGAGCTCCTGAAAAAATGTCTTAAGAACGTATTAACAATAATTGTACGGGTTTGAATTATTTTAACGGCTTCACCAATGCTGCAGTAAGTTTATTCTTATTCTAAACCTCCTTAAAATAGAATACTTACTGTATCATTACAACTAAATGCAGTTTTCTAAAAAACTGAATTCCGTGATTGCAAATAGCTGCTTTACTGCAGGTGACAGAGTTTTTGCATATTTCGCAAGTTTTTCAGTTGTCATTTTTCTATTTTACTCAATAAAATTTAACTGCAAAATAAAGGCCCTATTATTTAATCTGTGTAACTGTTTTATGTATTTTTCTGTGTCTATTTTATATTTCACAACCAAAAACATCACAAAGGAAAAGTAATGCCAGCACTCTACAGCGTACATATTTAAAATGTCCCATTTTCAAAAGACATTCAATCATAGGCAACCTGTTTTCAAAGGACAAAAAATCAGGCCTTACTGTCTAACTAAAGTTCATTAATATTTTTATTGCATATTGTCAAGAGTTCCTATGGAATTTCAATTTGAGCCTATTTTCCTTTAAACATAACTAAACCTCAAATTGGACAAAAATATTTAATGACCTGTTCCTGAAGGGAGTTCCAACAGAAAATGATCAACTGCTAACCATTTGGCGTTACCTCAGGCCATAAACTAATAAGCCAGCTGCTGACCACTATTAATGAATGTTTAGGGGGAAGGGGGGGGTTAAAATGTTCAAGCTTACCTTCGCAAATACTGTTTTAACATAAATGGGTAAATCTCCGTGAGGGCTGCCATACCCTCCTACTATACTGAAGCCTAAGCCATCTGGTCCTCGGTCTAGTGTAATAGATTTACACTGAGGAGGTCTACAGTAAAGGGAAGAAAGAAAAAAGAGGTTTTCGATTTTTAAAATAAAATCTTAAGTTATGGATTATCTGACATCCCCCTAGAACCACCATAAATCTCCGTGCCACTGACAATGAGTATATATATTATGGGTATTTTGGGGATGCTTGAACTGTCCATGCATGCTGTGCTCAGTATTTTAAATTTACATAATCCAACGAAATCCTACTTAACACCCCACTTCCATTACTCATTTACAGTTCCCCTAAACTAACGTGTTCACATGTTCTCATTGTACACATGCACATTCTTTTCCCAGGTTATTTAAAGGAAGAAGGCTACAGCACAGAGGTCTACCGCGGAGTAAGTCACAAATATCAGGACTCCCAAGCTCAGAGAATGCATTACTAGCAATGTAAAGCCTGCATCAAATCATTTAAAAATTCTCATATGTTCCTCTCTTCCCCTCTCCTTAGGATCTAACTCTTTTGTACTCAAGTGTTGGGGAACTGTGAATTTTTTAACCAAAAGGATGATTTAGTAAATGAGTTGGCAATATTGGAATTTCAAAAGGATAGGTTTGATCTGTTCCATGTCACACAGGGTAGTGACATCAAGACTAAAATGTCCCCCAAAAAACTCAGAGCCCAAACCATGGGAAGGGTAGTGGCACGCTATCTGTCTCTACTTGATAGATGAAATCCATGCCATAATTATTTAGCAGTTTAGAAACACTTGGTTTTCGTATCTCATACCTCGTCTCCTGTTTCTTCATCTTTATCTGAGTGGTAGGGACACAGAAACCACAATATATGCACTCACCCTAAATCATCCTGAAATATACTGCTTGACGTCAGCCCAGTGAAAGAAAGACTAGAACTGGCCGGCTCCTGCTGATGACCTGTGACCACACTCACGTCTCCTCCAGCAGCCACCTGTGCACGGGAGAAACAGAAAAGCACATGTTCGTGTGGCTAGGGAGACATCAGTAATTTTCCTTCAAAAATAGCATTTGGATTAAAACATGTGCTTTATTATCCACTTAATTATTTCTGTTAACCTGATATACAACCAAAGAGAAATTTCACAAGGTCCAGAGGCCTCTTCAACTGATAGGAAAAATCTTTTAGTAATTCAATTCTACAAAGTTCTTTGATGTTTTTCAAACATGGTGTCATATTTAATTATTTTTTAAAGAACTTCAGAATACACAGCCACTCATACCACTTAACATTCTAGCAATTAATCATTTACTGCTAAGAGCTTATATTTTTTCCCCTTTAGATATAAAGTATGAAACAATAAATGCATTGGGATAAAATGTTTCATACATATTTTCCTGGAACTCTGAATGTAATCATTTATGGTCACGGGAAATAGTCAATAAAATAATATCAGGAGATTTAAGCACTTTTACTGCTTTAATGCTTAAAGCTCCTGTGTCCTCAAGCCACCCATATTGTGAAGAGTGCTTGGATATGACTCTTACCTGCATTTCAATGGAGCCAGGGGCATTTTTCAGTAAGTTAACTGCCTGGGTGTGAGTCATCCCCTCAGTGGAAGTGCCACAGATAGTGACAATCCGGTCCCCAACCTGCAAGGGAGACAAGAAATCAGCCATCTGCTGAAGCAGCCAGGACAGTGGGACCCTGAGACCTGAACAATCATGTCCTTCCCCACCCGGCACATCGTGCACACACTGCTCTCAGCAACTGAAACACAACCAAGAAAACCAATCATTTCAAGAAGGAGCCACGATAAAAAGAAGCTGTCCATGATGACTGAATTCCGTAGCCTCCGGGGGAAGGCGGAAAATCACTCTTCCCTTCTCTTCATGTCTCCTGGGTAAGATACTGCTTCTTATTAAAGAATAAAATACCCGATCTCATTTAGCAACCAGCGTTTCCTCGGACGTTATTATTACAAATGTTAGCTGTGACGCTGTCAGCTGTGACTCGAGGCCAAGTCTGGCCCACGGCTTGTTTTTGTTGACAAAGTTTGGATGGAAGACAGCCCTGCTTATTCACTGCTTTCACAGGGCAGGGCTGAGTCGTCGCCACAGAGACCTGCTTGTCCTACAAAGACCTAAGTATTCACCATCTGTCCCGCACAGAAAAGTTTCCTGCTACGTGCTACAATCCATTTTTAAGCGCCAGTCAGTCACAAGTTCAGGTATCAAAAGAGATTGAGCCATTTCTAGTTTGGGGACTACACTAAGAGGTGGTTATGTTTTGAGACCCTTTGTGACGCATGAGGCCACACAGATTTTACTTCATCGAGACTTGAACGGAATATTCACACGATCCCAGAACTGCACGGTTAGCATAGACAGGGCTCTATCTTAGCGTAATCCCTCAGCTTTGATTTTGTATAGTTTGACCACGTTTGTCAACGTAAGTCATATTTATATTAAGCTTTTGCAAAATGGATGATCGATTGCAACATAAATGATAGTTTTCAATTTAATGATGTTAAATTGGCATTTGAGCCAATGACACACGTAAGGAGAAAATTTCGTCTCATACTGGTGTTCTGGAATGTTTTAATTTCTTTTTTTTTTTTTTTTTTTTTTAAAGATTTTATTTATTTATTTGACAGAGAGAGACAGCCAGCGAGAGAGGGAACACAGCAGGGGGAGTGGGAGAGGAAGAAGCAGGCTCATAGCAGAGGAGCCTGATGTGGGACTCGATCCCGGTACGCCAGGATCACGCCCTGAGCCGAAGGCAGACGCTTTAACGACTGCGCCACCCAGGCGCCCCAAGGAATGTTTTAATTTCTTTCACAGAGTTGCAGACAAGTAAAAAATACTAAGAAACTACAGTAGACCTTCCCCCTTCACCATTTCATTTACTTGTCAATTTGCATACAACAGCAAATTCTCCTCTCCATTTTCTTCACTTTTACTCAAAGCAAGCCCTGCGGTGCTCAGATTAGTGGATTTAAAAGCAGATACAGACATTTAAAACTGGCTGCGACAAGTGGCAAGATTCACAGGGTTTATAAAAACTGCTGGATTTGCGAGGGCTGCCAGGGTTATTAGTAGAACTTACTCTGAGTTTCTGGGTCTGAGCTGCAACTCCATTTGGGTGCATCATTGCAATAAATATAGGAACATCCCCAAGCGGGCTGCCCACTCCTCCAGCAATGCTGATTCCCAGTGAGTCAGTAGGCCCCTGCCATGCAAAAGATTAAAATACTTCAGTCGGTGTGGTATTTTAAATTGATGTTTGGTTTCTTTGGCCCCATGTTCTACAGTTAACTCAGGTCTTCGAGGTGTGAGGAAAATGAAGCCCAAGAAAACCGCATTACTTCATTTGACACAGGTCCTTAGTGTGACTTAGGAAAATAAGCATCTGTGCAGGAAATAAAAGAAATCAAAACACATTAAATAAAAATCATGCTGTAGGGAGTGATGAAAAGCGGGTACACTGATGAAGTGAAAGACCCCAATTTTGGAATCAGAGAGATGTGTATTCAAAGCCAGGAAGCCACATTTACAAATGTTGGGACCTGACCAAGTTCAGCCCTCTTAATGAGTCACTAGGCCTTCACTGACAAAACAGAGATGAGAGGGGGCGTCACAGAGGGCTGCAGTAGGTGTTACACGTGACGGCGATAGCGTGACGCTCGGCAGACAGCAAAGGCTCAATAACCTGTCAGCTTTTATGTTCTCTTGTGTGCACGGCTGTCAAGGGAGTCGGTCTCACGAGAATAAGGAGTGTCTGTGGAAGGCAGAGGCTTGCTTCTCAGTGAGAAGTGAGAGGTAGGGCAACACTTTGTGTGGGGTTGGGTGGATGCCATTTTTGGTAATTTAGGATACGCCAACAATGATTTTTCATACGAGGTCCTGTGACCAGGAAATTCAGTAAAGACTACTGTGGTATTACCACTGTATACAACACATAATTTTTCTGATGGTTTGGTAAAATCATGAGAGAGCTGACAGGAAAATACACATGGAGATGCCTTTGAGGTCAACAGAGTTTATGCTGTTTTCTCTTCCCCAAATTACCTTTTTTATTTCAACTGTTCTTAATCCCTGTATTTCAGATGCCACTGTAAAGTGAAAAAAATATGGTTATTAAAATATTTTTTTGTTCAATTAAATTTTAGTCAGTGCCTGAAGCTGGAATAGGACTCAATGAGATACACTAGTTTTGGGGGGTTTTTTTTGAAAGAGGGTGCTCAAAGTTGCCAGTACACACGATTAAATCTGTCTCACGTAGGGAATCTTTATTTTTCCAGTTGGAAAAACATGCACACCATCCCATTTCTTCCTTCTTATTCTAATCATTGATTATATAGCTGCATAATCCACTTTGAATGAGTCAAGGGCAGAACAGTCTTTGGATAGAAAGACACATGTGCACAGCTGAGAAAAATAAAGTCACGGACACATTAAAAGGAATTCATGGACTTAAGTGGCTAAATTTCTAGAATATTAGTCACATTGCAAACAGAGATTGCCATATGGTTAGTTCTTCAATTTGAACAACTTTCAACCAATGCTCCAAGCCAAAAAACCCTCTGCATCATGATTTCATGTAATTAAAACACAGGAGGATCACACTAATTTTCTCAATCAAAATTTTTGCAGTCTTCATGGAAAAAGAAGGCTTCACTTAATGGCATCTTCTGAATTACTGGTGTTAGATTAAACAGAAAAAGGAAATAAAAATCAAGCACACCAGTCTGCTTAGTAAGAACGAATTACAGAATCCTGATTCTAATGTTTAGTATATCTTACAGAAGAAACAACAAATGGAAAAACTGCCAAACAACAAAGAGGCAGCTTCATATTGTTCAGAATTCTTGCTGATACACATTTTGCACCCATAGTAGGATATGAAATGATGTGCGGAAAGACAGCTCAGAGGTAAACTGAGACAGGGGAATCAGTGTTGGTTACCAAAATTCAAACCAGTAAATCATGCTGAAAATACCAAACCAATCTTACATGCATTCTTCTTCAAGCTACTTTCCAGGGACTCGGAGGTACTGGATCCAGAAAGTGGAAAAGTGAATGATGACAGGCTGCCTTCACTCATCTACAAATACACAACCATTGTTTTAGAAAGTCTTGAAGTAATAATATCCCCTAAATACCAGTTATTTCAGAATTCAATTCTTTTAATGCACCTAGAGAGAAATATCTGTGAAGCAACAGTTAAGCAACAGAGGCATTTGATAACTGGAAATCTAATGATTTTTTTTTCTTTTTATGGAATGATTTGGCTAGTGACATAAATTAAAGCTAAAAGAATGGATGAGACTGATTCCAACCAACTTAATTTTAGTGGATTTTCATAGTTTGATTCAAGCTAAACTTAAACGGATGCTGTGTATAGACTGGGGCTTATGAATAAACTATAAAATTAGGGCCAGTCAACAGGAAATGAATGGTAGTCTTGAAGGGGTGAGGAAAGGGTCTCTAAGGGCAGCCTGCTGAAGACACAAGTGAGGAGAGGGGCGTGTCAGCAACCCTGAACAGACATGGTGGTGAGGTTCATACACAGTGGTGAGAAGCTTCTACAGTTCACCTTACACGGGGTTTTCTCAGTTGAATACTGATACATGTTTGTTATAAAATACTTTAAAAATGTATCATCTTGGTAGGCTTTATATATATTAATTGGTTAACTTGTGCAATTATGGAAAAAGGAAAGAACAGTTGAAATGAAGTTCCTGAGAATGACTTGCAAACCACTCAAGAGCTCCACCTCGTTCACCTGTCCACGCTCACCCGCTGCTCTTTGCCTGCTCTGCCGACCTGCCAGAGGCCTGGGCTGCGTGCGGATCACCGGCAGGGCCACCCCGGAGTTGCTCTGGCTTGCGGATGCCTCACCCTGACGAACCCCACAGCTACCCACCTGGCTGCTTTGAGAAGGCCTCCGCTCTGAATGGAATGGACCGGCTTTGATTCTTCCAACTTCCAAGGTCACTGTGCCTAGGGAACACTACAGGAGTGGTTGTTTTAGGAAAATGTTTAAGTAAGATGCTATAATCATCTTCAGGAGTACATATACTCTTTAGGATTTGGTTTTTGAAAGGCATCCTCCTTTTGGATTTCCATAGTCAAGGATACCTCCAGTCCTTTGTGGGAAGAGGCTTTTCTAAAACATAAAAAAGAGTAACAACAAGCAGCAGCAGCAGCCAGCATCTGCCTCATGACCTCATGGTTTACATGGAGACTGTGCCGAGGAAAAGAGAAACTGAGAATCGAGCAACGGTCTCATGAAACATGGTTTAGATAGGCCCAATGTACTAAATAACTCAGGCCTTAAAAAACAAAACAGAGGGGCGCCTGGGTGGCTCAGTCGTTAAGCGTCTGCCTTCGGCTCAGGGCGTGATCCCGGCGTTCTGCGATCGAGTCCCATGTCAGGCTCCTCCACTGGGAGCCTGCTTCTTCCTCTCCCACTCCCCCTGCTTGTGTTCCCTCTCTCACTGGCTGTCTCTCTCTCTCTCTCTCTGTCAAATAAATAAAATCTTAAAAAAAATAAATATAAAAATAAATATAAAAATAAAAAATAAAAAACAAAACAGAAACAATAAGACAACCATGACCACAACAACTGGGCAAACTCACTATTGCCTCCTGACCAGACCTATTACACAATACTGCAATAAGCCATATTGCTATCAACATAGGAATTGAAGACAACTTCCCTGTGACCTTTGATGCAAAAAATACTATATCGTCTAAGGTGAGAGCACAATGAGGTATTTTGAGATCCTGGGTTTTTGGAGTTAGACATACAGGTGTAAATCCTACTACGTGATTTACTAGCTGTGGGGCCTTAATGGATGTTCACCTTGAAAAGCCTTTTATTTGACATTTAATAATAGAAAATGCACAGTATAACAAAGAGCTATTATAGATTTATTATTTAGAAATATATCACCAAAATATGGCATCTTACTTGGAAATGTTGTCTTATTTGAGATAACATTTTAAATAAAGAGGATTCGGTGCTTCTTTGACCGCGGTAGCCCACTTAGTGCCCCCTCCTTCTTTCGTCCTATTGCACAGAGTCCTTGCTGCATGTGCCTTTACCTTTAGCAAAGCAGCCACAGCCTCCTGGGTGGCGTTACGGACGTCTTCTCCATTCACCGTTAATATCTGGTCTCCCTGCACCAGTCTTCCATCAGCATCGGCAATCCCTCCTTTGACGATGTCTGACACAAATACTCCGGTATCATTTCTGTAAACATAATTTGGAATTTCACCTCTTTCCTGAGAAGTTTCTCTAATCTGCTTCCTCAAATAAAGTCACTGTCCCCTTTTCCTCTGCTGCCACAGCTCCCTTTGTTGCAAGAACATATTTAATTCTTAATGACCAAATTGTGAGTTTTTTGAGGTCAGGAACCATGTCTTATTGAACTTTGTTCCCCAGAACTTAATGTATTCCCTGGCACACAGAAGGTGCTCAAGAAATACAAAACAGGGGTACCTGGGTGGCTCAGTCAGTTAAGCATCTGCCTTCAGCTCAGGTCATGATCCCAGGGTCCTGGGATCAAGTCCCACATCCGGCTCCCTGCTAAGTGGGGAGCCTACTTCTCCCTCTGCCCTTCATTCCACTCATGCTCTTGTGCTCTCTCCCTCTCTCTCAAATAAATAAAATCTTTATTTAAAAAAAATACCAGTTTTTTTGTCTAATATCCTTAAGATCCCCCAAAATACTAACTTAAAAAGTTCAGAAGTGAAGTCTTTTGATGCTCCGTTACTGAGTGGGCTGACAACAGCTATGCACAGAACATTAGCAGCTGATGAAGATTCAACTACAGCTAATATTCTTTAAAAGAAATGAAACGCAATCATTTCCGAAAGATCATGAGGTTTGTCCTCTTCAGTTGTACCTTTTCCCAACAATACTTAATCCCAGGCCTTTCCCTGGCTTCTTTTGTAGCTCGACGGTGAGGGTGTCATACACATCTTCCTCTTTGTACGGGGCCTCATCTCTGTAGAGCGTCAGGCGCACTCTTTGTGGTGTCTGTCTCAGGACATTGATTGCTTCATCATGTGTGGCCTTTCTCAAGTCAATTCCATTCACCTGCACGGAAATGGGACACTGTGAGGAGCCAGGTGAGTCAAATAAAGAAAGAGCAATGAGGAAGTGAAAGAAACAGAGAAAGAAACAGAGACCGCTCTCCCCAGAGCAGTTGATCTCTGTTAATTATAAAGGTATTCTGTACCTCTAAAATCTGGTCTCCAGCCCAGAGTCTTCCATCTTTACAAGCTGCTCCTTCTTCATAAACTTCGTGGATAATAATGGCACCCTAAGGGCCCAAACAAAACATACCCAAGCTCTAGCCTGTCTCACCAGGACTGGTGAGCAGAGATGAAGTCAAAACACACTGTACTTTTAAAGACAATGCGAAGGGTTATCTACTCACTGGATCCATAGGGAGTCATATCAAAATTCAAAGAAAAGTGTAATGCAATTTTAGCTACAAGGCTCAAAGAAGTTTACATATCTTTGTAATGACAGGGACGTTTAGAGAAAAAAATTATGAAACATGTAAATCATACATACGTATATATAATAGGTATACATCACCTTTCCTATCTGCAAATATAGATACACATCACTTTTCCTAGCCACAGATGCAATAATTACATTTTAAAAGACTTTTGACATTTAGAAAATTTTGTCTATGATTATCCAGTTTTTCAGACTCCTCTCAATATGGGCCCAACCCAAACATATCCAGTCAGTAAAAAGGCAATTAAAATGTGGCAAAGACCAGAAAACTAATAGAAATATTTTGAACCTAAAGGTCACAATCACAAGTGTAACTATCTTATTGAGTCAATATTCACTTACTCAAAATAAAAGTCCCAGTACCCAATTTTTGGTATTTGCTCTACGAATTAAAATAACAACGAACGATGCATTTTTCTAAGCCTTTATGTTTCATTTAATAAAATGGATAGAACGCTCCCCGACAGAGATCTCTCAGGGGTCCCTGGAGGGGCTGCCTGCATGTCTGAATCGTCTTAGGGAGTGTCCTCACCAGCAGAGTGTCCGACCCTCCAACAATGCTCAGGCCCAGTCCTGTTCGCCCTTTGGAAATCTCAATTGTTGTTTCGCAGCCTGGGATAATGGGGCAGGTTGCAGGATCAGAAGCAAAGATCGCTGGTGTTGATGACCTGCTTGTGCCTGAAAATAAATTTAAGATGAAATGAAATACAAATACAAATTGATCAGACGGCATATATAACAAACTCACCCCCCTGGTTGTCTGTGGGGGATGGAGGAGAAAAAGAGCCCAAGACTTCAGATTTACCTTCATCTTTTAGTTATACTTTAAAAATATCAAACAAAATGATTAAATCATCATTAACTTAGGGTGGTGGGTACAAAGTTACTTTTTGCACTACGGTGTATTTTCTAAATCGCTAGGGATGATATGTATAAAGGAACAAGAGCAGAGAGTTGAACTGGACCTCCAGTTTCATGCTGATACTCTACACTTCACTAGAGCCAAAAAAACTTCTTATGAAATTATGATTTGTACAACTCAGAACTGAGGTATGTGGTGGTCATCTAAAAACACATTCTGGGAAGACCACAAAACACAAAGCACATCAGCACATCAGTAATTCTGCTCATGATGCCAGCATTTCAGGGCTTTTTATGTTTTGGTTTTCCTTTTCTTATCTTAGAGCATCTCTTCTCATGTAATCAAATCTGTGCACATATGCAACTGGATTTAATAGCTGAGTTTATAAAACGTCAAGGGAGACTCACATGCAGTTTCTTTCTTTGCATGTCTCCCTTCATGTTTTATAAACTCAGATATTAAATCCTGGTGTGTATGTGCTCAGGACTGAAGAGAAGAGAACAGATTATGAGAGAACAAGGAGAGTATAATTTCACACGTTGTTTTATGATAGTCTTCATATCATGTTTTGTGATATACCAAAGAGCATACAGCACACGTCATGTTTTGAAAAAGCTGAGACACTTGGTAGAGTAGCTTTAGGCAAGAGGCTCTCTTTTTAGGAAATCAGAGACAGACTAATTCTTGCTCCTGAAATGGTAAGAGCAGGTGTAAGATATTTTCTTTTATGTTACATTTTCATTTAGCATTTCACATTTTTATAGAAAATGCTATTTTGGGACGAACACAAAATCGAAAAAGGAGACAACTTTCTTAAAACCTTCTAACATTTCAGTGAATTACCCAGTCTTTCTAAATAAAGGATTACTTTCATCAGATATGTATTACTTTAAGACTTTTTTGTCTAACTATATTACATATGTTTTAAACTGCTGTTTCCTTAAAAACCTGTCAAAAGAACTTAATGTTTCAGTTTGGAGGCCAAGAGATTTTCTTCTCCCATCGTAGAAAAAGCCTATGTGTTTAAGTACTTTTTTCAAAGCTTGAAAGTTACTGTCTTATTAAACACTAGTGTAATTTTTGTCAAAAAGTAACTTAAAGGAATAATTTGCCTCACTTTGCTCGGCTGATATTTTAATGATAAATGCAAGTCTCATCAACATACAACCATTTCATCTATTTTGACAGGATCTATTACACCTAAGTGACAGAACTCAGATCAATTACGCTTACCATAGCAATGACTACTATTTCTAAGAGTTTCTTGTAATGCCAGGAACTGTTGATTCCACCCGTAAAATGGCATCACTGTACCCATTTTACAGATTAGAATACTAAGGCTTTAGAGAAGTGAAATTACTTGCTTAATATGAAAAAGGAATATTCAACATGATATTATGCTTCACTAGTCAAATACCCGGAATCACAGGTACCTTCAGCAAAAGACCTTGGAGAGCAAAGAGTACTACTCCGCTGAGGCTCTGAGTGGGTGGGTGGGCCAACAGCTGGCTAATTTGCAGCACAAAGATCCCCTGCCTAACAGTCCAGTGATCTTTCTTCAGGAGCCCCTCTCTTTATACCATCTTTTCACCAAAATGTTCCCTGATGATGGCCTTCAAACAGTGAGTTACATACAGGCAGGCTCCCAAGGAGGGACCTGCTGCTGGAGAGTTTGAGTGTGTCACAGGCAGGAATCACAAGAGACTGGCCCTTACTTGGGATGGACTCTGGTTCCGGGGAGCCGGAAGACGGGGCCGTCGGAGACAAGGAGCTGCTCTTCTGTTCTCCACTGGCCGTACCAGCCGCTGAAGCCACAGCCTGGGGGTCATGATTCTCAGCACGAATGCTAAGTTTCACTGTTGTCTTTGCTGTTTTCAAAAGGCTAATAAACTGGCAGGGTGTTGATGTGGCAGGGAAACACAATTCAAAAGCAGATTAGTAGACTTATACCAGTAAGTCACTGTTACAGTTGGAATCCTTTTCCTTGTCAGAACTTGAGGGGTCAAGAAAAAACGGTTGTCGTTTCTTTCTAGTTTCTCAGTTGCCTGATATTGATTAAGGCCAAAGTTAATGTCTATTGTAAGTCTAGTTGTGACCATGTTCTTCTTTATATAAGTATAGGGTTTTCAATTTTTGACATTTTTAATTAATCTCATCTGTTTCTCTGGATCCCTACAAACTTAGAAGATATATGGGGTATTTTTCCCACTTCCTGATTCTACTAGGATTTTAAACAGCTTCCACAGACACTTTTAATAAAATGGCAACACTCATGTTAAAAGCAGGGTAAGGAAAACTATGCAACAGAAGAGTCAAGCCTAATGGTAAGTTAGAACATAGACATATGGATTAAAGGGTTCAACCTACACAATTATTAAAGCTGAATTAAAAAAAAATGGTTTAAGCTTCTTGCTGGCCAATGTAGAAATAAAAACATTTGCACACCAAATCTCAAGAGAAACACAGCTTTTTTCTTGCACTTATCTATGAAATGCCTCAAGTGAGATGACTAGTAAGTATTTTGAGGACAAGAAAACTCACAAATAACTGTTTAACCCCAATGAAACTAATGCATTTAATGACTGAGTCTGATTATAAAACAACAAAGTGGATATTTATTGGAGCAAATATTCATAAAAATTCCTTTGGTCTTAACACTAAGTTGACCTTTGTTCAGAAGTTGCAAGTTTTTCTAAGGGAAAATGGAAATGATATTTATCAGAAATGCCCACTGAACATTGGATTTTCTAGACAATAGAAAATACCTTAATATCATTTGACTGGGAAGTAGAAAACAGAAATTGAAGAGCTTCCAAACAATCTCTTCTATTCCTTAATGATATCTGTCTAATATCACGTCTAGTATTGATAGCTACATGGTTCCAATTCCCTATGACCACACACACACACACACACACACACACACACACACACACACATATGCTGGCCATGCCCACATAGTTATTTGCTTCCTTTGGGAAACATACCTTTTCAACAGGATAGCCAACAACGACTTCATCATCTATAGCCAAAATCTGATCTCCAACTTTGAGCCGTCCATCCTAAATGGAAACACGTTAAGATTCGGGATGACTTTATAGAAGTAATTCCCTTCTCCACCACTTTATGACAGCAAGAAAGCCTCACCTTGGCTGCCACCCCGTGCTCGGTTAGACTCTTTATGATGACTCCACTGAGTGTATCTTCCTCACTGATGGCAATGCCCAAACCCCCTTGATCCTAGAGAAACAGTAACAACTTAGAAAATTTATCCAAAGGAAAATGGCCATAGGTTATATGGCCAAAGGTTATATGGCCATAGGCCAAAGGTTATATGGCCATAACTTCTGAACACTATCTTCTACCCAAGGGCTAAAAAATGGATTAAAACTATTCTAAAGTTCATTAACAGAAATCTCATCTTAAGCAAACTTTCAAACTTTTTAATGGAAATAAATTCTCTTCTATCAAATATTCAAATGTATTCATTCCTCCCATATAGTGTATTTACCATATATATCCAGTTACACATCTCTAGTAACTTTAGCAAAATATCCAGAGAACAAAATGCATTCAATAACTCAATGAATGTACAACATTTGCCAACGTAGTATTGTGAACTGGCTGACGGAATAAGTCATTTCAAACCAAATCAAAGCATCCTGCTTCCTCTTTCTGGCCTACAGCTAAGCAATAACAACCTCAAATGGCCCCTTCATCTCGCCCTTCTTTTAAGCAGACAGACTACAATTACTTCTGCATGCTCTGTCCTTTCTGGGGCTGAATACCCAGCGTTGTTTCCCCAGACACTGGTGTTTTGATCTGGTGCAGAGTGAAAACACTCTTAACGCTGAGGCCAAAGACATGCACTGAAAACCTGCCAAGCCTAGAGAGCCATACATATTTTGTCTATATTTTCCACATTTTCTTTTATCAAGACCAAATGTTCAATAGTATTGGCTTTTGTGTTTCTTTAATGTTTACATTAATGAAATTAAAATAGGGTTTTGAGTATTTTCATTCTGGTCAGAGCTAGCAACCATTTTCGTTACAGTTTCTACTCAGGGAAATGGAAAGCAAAAGAGAGAAAAAGGAAATTTTGCCATGATTTCTATGAAATGTATACATGAGAGACACGCTTGCCATCGGGCATTTAGGATCATGACTATGACAAGGTAAGGCTGCACCATCGTTTTACAGATTATCAACATTGTGGCTTTTCTGAGGTAGATTATTCATGTTTGATGATTTTCAGACTGTCATTGTGCACCTCTCTCTACCCCGATCTCTTTCCAGAGAATCAGTCACATGTGTAAGGCAGAGAAAACTGCACTTTTAGGGTGAGCAGAGCCTGGTTCTCATTTACTTCCTATCTAGCTGTACGAATTTGGATACACCACATAAAATGTCTAAATCTCAATTTTCTTATCTAAAAAAGGAGTAATAATGCAGCTGACCCTTGAACAATGTGGGGGTTCAGGTGTGGATCCTCCTCTGCACAGTTGAAAATCCATGCACAACTTCCAACTCCTCAAAAACTGAACTATGTATAGCCTTGTTGACTGAAAGTGTTATCGATAACAAACAGCTGAGTAACACGTTTTGTATGTTATATAGATTATCTACAGTATTCTTCGAATGAAGCTAGAGAAAAGAAAATGTAAAGAAAATCATAAGGAAGAGAAAATACATTTGCAGTCCTATACTGTATTTATCAAAAATCCCCACATAGAAGTGCACCCATGCAGTTCAAACCATGCTGTTCTTCCCCAACCATGAGACTGCTGTGGGGATCAGGTGTAGTAAGAAAGGGATTGGAAACCTGATGTACTATATACAGTGTTGTTATTACACATGCATTCCTTCTACTTACTACCCTACACGATATAATCAAATATACTTCAGATACATTTTGCAAACTTGCCAGGATTTTGACACCCTGAATCCTGATCTAGTTGGTAAAAGAATCAGGTTTAATGAATAGGAAGGTGAATGTGCTACCAAAAAGACAAAATCCCAGTGCCAACGCCAAATATGTCTAATGTAGCTAAACACTCTATTTGGGATTTTCTATACCAATGGTCTTTCCTATTACCATAAAGAAATATTTGTTTCAATAAGTAACACTATTATTGCCTATTCACTTATCTGTAGTCAGGACAGTACTTCAGGGGTCCAGAGGGCATTTGCTAGTTGTTTACTTAACACCGTTATCATCTTATTCCTTCATGCAAGCTCACAGATTTTTGTCAGAATATCCAGCCCCCTCCCCCTGCTGCCTTGAACAACAGACAGGAGCATGCTCTCGCTCTTGCTCATTCTCTCTTTGTCTATGTTTTGGGTGGTGATTTTATTTATTATTATTATTTTTTAAAGATTTTATTTATTTATTTGACAGAGATAGAGACAGCCAGCAAGAGAGGGAACACAAGCAGGGGGAGTGGGAGAGGAAGAAGCAGGCTCATAGCGGAGGAGCCTGATGTGGGGCTCGATCCCAGAATGCCGGGATCATGCCCTGAGCCGAAGGCAGACGCTTAACCACTGTGCCACCCAGGCGCCCCTTGGGTGGTGATTTTAAAATATGCTCACAGACTCAGAGAGGAAATGGGGCTTCCTATCAGTAGTCATTCAAGTCAACCATCCTGGATGTGGACCTTCTGGCCCCGGTCAAGCCGTGCCATGACTGCAGCCCTAGCTGGCAGCTGGGCAAACTGTACAAGACACTGACCAGACCATCCAGCTGAATGGCTCCCAAAGCCCTGACCCACAGAAACAGAGATCATAAATGTCTGTTGGTTTAATATTCTACATTTTGTGGTGATTTGTTATGTAACAGTGGATAAATATCTCCAAGGATGGAGTTTGAATGACTCAATATTACAGTTCTATTCCCATGGCCACAATCCCTAGCTCAGAAGTAAGCACGTGAACAGAGCTGGCTCAATTAGCATGGACTTCAGGACTTCTACCCAGAATTATGGGACAGCCGCTTTCCCACTGGGCCCTGACCGCATGACCTCAACTATGGCTGGCAGCCATTCTAAAACAGAGGAAGACCAGCCTTGGGATACAGCTGACCACTAATGGTGGGAGAGGAAAAGAACTGGCTCTTGATGACACTACTGAGCCACAGATCAAGTATCCCAGAACATCACTGGCCAGTAACCTGAGCCCATAAATCCCCTTCTCTGACTAAGCTTATAGGAGGAGTTCTTTTGCTATCAGCAACAGGCAGGGTCCTAAAAGGAGCAATAAGCTACACATCTGCATATATAATATGCCCCAACCCCACTTAAATACTACAGAAATAAACACATATATACACATCTACAGACGATCTACTGATATCAGAAGAGTAGGATGAAATATGAGTAAGGGTAATCGGGTGTGAGTGCAGTTTCCCAGCTGACTGCCTAGCTCCCCGCTTCACTGCTGCCACAGGACATATAGTCCATAACAAAAAAAGGTCCGAGAAACACTGTTCTGAGCCTGTTGTTAAAACACCACCATATAGAGAAGGTGAAACAAATTAAGGAAACTTATCTATGGAGTTGTATCATTCAATAGCTAGAAAAGAGTGAAAAGAATTAAAAGTGGGATGAAGCTAAACCACCATTATTATCAGGAGAGCTATTCTGAAGTTGGAAGATTCCCCAAAAATTCAGAAGAGAACTTCTTAATGCTATTTGAGGACTTTCACCCTATAAAACTGTATGGACATGAACCGTATCTCTGAAAATTGCGTAAGGTTGCTTTGATGTACAGGTACTTTCCTAGATAAAATGTGCTTAAAAACAAATCTTTAATCAAAAATACTTTGATAAATTGAATTAGCACTTCAGTCAGTCACTAAGGGTTCAGATTAGACACGTTATAAACTTTGTTTATAATTTTATTTTCCCACTTAAAAAAGGGGATTAAAAAGAAAAAAGATAATGAGGGCATCTGGGTAGCTCAGTCAGTTAAGCGTCTGACTCTTGATTTCAGCTCAGGTCATGATCTCAGGGTCATGAGATGGAGCCTGCATTGGGCTCCACACTGGGCGTGGAGCCTACTTAAGATTCTCTCTCTCCCTCTGCCTCTGCCCCACTCTACCCCACCCCCCACACCAGTCATGTGCTCTCTCTCTCCTTAAAAAAACAAAACAAAAACAAAAACAAAAAAAGATAATCGACCTGTCCAGAAAGTTTCTAAGGAGTCAGAACAGAACTAGAAATGATCTGTTACTACAATTTCTGTTTTGAAACTGTTACGAAAACTATTCTCTCCTTCCTGACTCTCCTGCACTTGGCATCTTCCCCTTGTGCACACACAGCATGTAAGCCTTCATCCACTCTTCCCTCCTGCATACTTAGTACGAACTATGCTACCCCATACTATATGAGATAATGGGAGAAAAAATATAACAGTTTCTTCTTTTTCAACATGTTTGCAATACAGATGTATAGAAAATTCACCCACATGAATGTGTATCACAAGAGACATGTTTAAGCCAGGCACTGTTAAATGACAAACAAATGAAGATGTTACTAGTAAGCATTATATAGGCCAAAATTTTGCAGGAATATTTCAAAATAAGCAGACATGAGATTAAGCTAGATCTTAAGTTATACAGGATTTAGATAATCTAAAAGAAAGCAGAAGGGCACCCCAAGGTGTATAAGCAAAGGCAAGGAGGGATGAATTCTCAAAATAAGTCGCCATGGGCTCTTGATACAAGTCAGTTTGAATGAAGTAGAAGATTCTTTTAAGAATCATATAGGTGTTTTGGAAAGGTAAATGGGCCCCAGTTGAAAGCTGAAACAAAGGAATGGAAAATGGGACTTGTAGGTGTAAGACCAGAGCTTAAGTACCAACTCTACCATTTTGAGTTATGAGAACTGTTATAAGTGGGGAAAATAAAAACGATCTCACAGGGTGGCTGAGAAGTAAACAACATAATGCACAAGAGACTTCATCATTAAATTTTTTCAAATAATCATAATTTTTAAAAATACAGGGCAGTATAAATGACAATGAATTGCAGATAAGGTATGAATGTTAGCAGGCTGGTTAATTCTCCCTCCTTTGCTTTCTTGAATTTTGTTTGCAGAGTCGACTAATAATGGTATTCAGAGTGGACAGGCTTAGAGAGTATGCTGTGTCTTTTAACTTGTCACTTTTACTCAGGGCTTCCTCAAAGGATGTTTTTAAGCACACTTTCTGTGGAGCATTCAGAACCTCATGGTTAAAATATTAAGGAAAATAATGGCTTGAACAGTGTGAGGTGTAGGCCGCTTTTAGGCAAACAGGCTTGAGCGATGGAATGCAGAAAGTGCCCGCAGCGACCCCCTGACTGAATACAGACAGGACACCCGCCTCAAAATATTCACAGGCCCAAACTGACCAATGGGTTACTTACAACCAGGCACAGCTACCAAAAAATGGAAAATTCCATACCTCTGAGCCTACCCTCTTACCTTCCCCCTTTAAAACAGCTCCCACGCACAACCTGGTGGCAGCCAGCCTCTCCTCTGCAGCCCTGCCCACCACTCCCTTGAGTGTATTCAATAAACTTCTACCTCCTTTGCTCTGCCTCAGAGGTCTCTGTCTTTCGCCTCCTGCGTCACTGGCTTCTGCAGGATTATCGGCCCACACTTGGGAGAGATACCACACTTAGTGCTTTATACAGATTCTTTCATTCGATCCTTACAAAAGTATTTCTTTTGTAAAGGTTTTATTATTTCCTTATCCTACAGACAAGGAAACTAAGGCCCAGAAAAGTTAAGTGGCTTCAAAAGCCCACACTTGAAGTCAAAGTTGATTGCTTCTAAGGTCAACTGATTTTAAAAGATTCTTGAATACTCCCCCTCATTCACTTTGGCTTTCATCAATAAATACATTTCAGTTACCTGAGTTTTAAGATTTGTTTGAAATCTACACATAAATGGAAGCTTTCTGTGGGCAATAAAATCTGAAGTTTCTTCAAGTTCTTGGATTTCCCCCGCAGCAACTACTTCAGAAAGGGTAGTGCACTTAAGAGATACCTGCTGAATAAGTCGGCAGGAGGCTAAAGACAGACCAGCTCCTACACTGCTGTAGAATGAAGGGAGCTTGCTCATTAGCTTTAAGGATCCCAACAATAACCCTGATACAGGCAGCCCCATTTACAGAAGAGGAGTGGGGACCAATGAGATGAGGTTTCCAAGTGTTTTATCAGAGATAACTCAGAAGGGCCTCTGACAGACAAAGTGGGCCTCAGCGCTCCCCCCCCCCCACCGCTGAATGCCAGGCCAAGGGAATTGAATTTATCTGTTTGAGAATGGAGGTCCTTGAAAACAGTCTGAATAGGGGATTAAGATGATTAAACATCTACAGAACACCTTAATCAGGTAGCCTAAGGCAGGAGGAGACAGCATGGCAGAAAGCTGCTGTCGGGAAGCAGTTAGGCATCTCTGCCAGCTTATTCTTTCTTAATAATTGTAACAATGAAAGAAAACCAGGCAGTATTTATATGTGAGTGCAAGGTACTGGCCTCTTCACACAATATATATTTAATTCTCACTATAACTGCATGAGTACTACTATTATCTCCACTTGGTAGTGGGGACATTGTCCAGTTTAGGAACCCTGTCCCAGGTCCCAACCAGCAGCTTGTAAGAGGCAAAGGAGACCTAGAAGGTTTGGCTTTAAGTCTACAATCTCAACCACTACAGTGTTTTGCTCGTACTGCATCTGTTTAACAGGGTCATTCCCCCAACATTTCCTGGGCACTTGTTATATTCTAGGATGTTCTAAACTCTAGGTAAATAAATTAGGCCAATACCATGAAAGGATACGTGTTAAAAAAAATGATCTTATTTTGGGCTTTTCTAAAGATAAGCATAAACCTATATTTTTTAAAAAAAAAAATTTATTATAATGAATCCAGCATACATATAAATGCTTCATAATTCACAAATTGTAGGGAAATGACTGCACTGTTAAATACTATAAATTCTGATACTTCGGGATTTAGGAGGAAAAGGAAACAATCTGAAATCTACAGGGGAAAAAGGAAGGTATCTTCTCTCTTAAATGGCAACAGAGTGAGGGATCCTGAACTGAAATGTATGAACTTCTTGGTAGAAAAGGCAAAAGGCCTTAATGACTTCTGTTCTTTTCCTTCTCGCTACAACACAAATTGTGCATAATAATGACTTCTTTTAAATATACTGTATGTAAGACTGGGACCATCCATTTTGCACACGTTTATTGTAAAAACAAAACCAAATCAATAGAATCACAGTCTTTTCCCCCCTAAATGCTTAACAAAGTCTGACTGTGTGCCAGGCTTTATGCCAACTACTTACAAATGACTCATTTAATCTTTACGATTAGGTCAAAGGTAATATTATCATCTCCAATTTACTGGTGAGAAAACTGAGGCAAAAGAAGATCACATAATGTGTCAAGTATGTACCTGGCAAAGCAAGGCTTGAACCCAGATTCTGGAGCCAAGGCTCGTAAGCACCATGGTGCACTGTCTTAAGCTGGAAAGTGGCCTGTGGATGACTTCTCTTCTTTCTGCCTGCAGTAAATATCCCCCTGCTCCATGCCCATCCCCTGGCTTGCCTTCCTCCTCTCGCTGAACACTTTGCTGCTCCCTGCGAATATTCTTCTTCACCCAAACCCGCCCCTGCCTGCATTCCAGCCTGAGCCTGCAGCACCTGAAAGCATTTGTAAATTTCTGTTCAGCAAACCACCTTTATAAAGTGGTCATTCGAAACTAAGGTTCAGATCTTTTCAAAAGTAAATACTTCACTGATGCTGATCAGTGAAACTTCTAGCTATTCGAACTTTCAGTTTTATGAAGGATAAAGAGTATAATTTCTTTTTTTAATTTTCTCCATAGCAGGCCCTTGGTATACGTATCAAAGAAGAGACTGCTAGATGTCCCATCTTGGGATAATCATAAAGACAGGAAAAGCTTAGTCCCTGCTAAAGTATCAATTAACACTGTAATTCTCAAACGTGTTTGTGCATTGGAATCACCTAGAAGGCTTATAAAAACGCAAACTGTGGGTCCACCCCCAGAGTTTCTCACTCAATAGGTCTGGGTGGGCCCAAATATCTGCATTTCTAACAAGATCCCAGGTGATGCTGATGCTGCTGGTCCAAAGACCACACCTCTGAGAACAAGCGAATTAGTTCACTGGTGTAAAAATTCCAATTCAAAGCAGATCTACCTTGGGAAGCTCCAGATGTTGCACATTTTTAAATGAACAGAGGTCCACAGCTGCATCGGAAGTAGTATCACTCCTCTCAGCCTGACAGAGGGTAAATAGACCAAATAGACAACTGAGTGTTTTTGTATTTTTGTTTGCTTAATAAGGACCACTTTAATAAAAATTATTTCATGTGTTATAATTATTAACATTTCATGATATTTATGAACACTAAACTCTCATCAAAATACTAATAAGGTATGATCAGACAAAAAATTTTTTAGAGCACAGAGACACAAAGTGGTTCTCAAGACAGCCTGGATTCCTTCTCTAATGAAATCTAATCGCAGCCCAGCTGCCCAACGGCGAGGCTTACTGAAACACAGGACGCTAGCAGAGGGACCATCCACTACTCTTCCCCATGTTAGTCACAAGGGAATTCAGGAGCTATTGGATGTTTTACCTGAGAATTATTAAAATATTCCGTTTTCTTAAGGGCTACGTATGTGGTACCATTCGTATGAATAAAAATTTTCTCTTTTATAATCTTGAAAAAACACTTGACTCAGTTCACCGTTATGAATGATTTCTCAGCTCATCAGAAGGAGTGACATTCCTGTTATACACTCCTTTAGGGGAGAGTGTTTCTGTTTCCACACCTTCTCGCACTGTAATCATCACGGCTCCTCTCATTTTAATCTGTTCATTCTCTATGCCTCCTTTTGTTCATCCTTAACAAATATCTGAAGCTTTGGCACATCGAAACTCCCACCAAAACACTCTAAATTCTGTTACCCTCTAGCTGCTGCCTTCTCTTTCTTTTTATCCATCATTTGCTTTCTCAAAAAACACCAGTAATCCGCTAGCTGCCAAGTCCAATGGACTCTATTCATCTCCTTACTTGACCTCTCCTCAGCATTCAAGGTTGTAGAATATACCCTTCTTGAAATGTGCCCTCCTTAGCTGCTATGCAAGTACCTGCCTGGTCCCTCCTCGTTACCTCCGTCCACTCTTTGTTAGGCTTCCTCCTTGCTGTTATCAAAGAATTTTGACCTTGGCCCTCTTCTTCTAAGTATTCTCTGTACAGAAAAGCCTCAATTCCCATGGCCAACAAATGACAAATAGGCATCCTGGGAATTCATTTCTAAACTCTAGACCAAATGTCCCAATGTACATCTCTACCAGGCTTTTCAACAGGTACTTCACCCTAAAGCTGCCTCAAACAGAATGTTTTCTATTTTTACAAATATCTGCTTTTTAATTTTTTCTTTTTTGGTAAAAGTCAGCCATCCACCAAGTCACCATGTCAGCCATCCGGAAGCTGTCTACATCTTGTCTGTTTCATTCACCAGCCTATTCCCAGCCCAAAAAGCAGTACCTGGTACAAGGCAGATACTCAATAAATACTTGCTGGGTAAATAGATTCTCAACCACTTGCCGTTCCTCACTGAGTACATTTAGTTAGGGATAAGGTAACGGTAAGTTGGATCCTAAACTTCTGAAACTTCTGACTTAACCTTTTCTTTACTTTTTTCTTTCTCTCTCTCTCCTCCCTCTCCCCCTCCCTCCTTCCTTCCTCCCCTCCTTCCCTCCCTTCTTTCCTCCCTCCCTCCCTTCCTTCTTCTTTTTTCTTTATTTGCATTAGTTCAGGCCCTCTTTATCTTTCCCCTGAACTATTCTGCTAATTTTCTTACTCCTTCTACCTTAACTTCTCTTCCCTGAAGCCTCTGATTTTTCTCTGCACTATTTCCAGAGAAGTGTTTAAAAATACAGTTCTTACTCTTTGAGTTCCCTAAGGCCTCAAAGACAAAGTCTCCATCACGATTCCCATGATCTGACCCTATCTCCTCTTTCTCAGTGACCGTTTCCTCACCAGCTCCCCATTCCCTGCCTCCCCCACTATTCAGTGATGCCCTAGGATTTTCATTCCCTGTATTTGCCAGAGCTTACATACCATTCCTTAGTCCATGCCCTCTGCTTGGAATGTTTCTGCCCCCCCCCCCATGTCTTCTACTTCCAACACATACTTCACATGTCACCTCACCTAGGGAGTCATTGTCACTATCTCTACAGAAGAAGACTTGACAACTTTTTCTATCTTCATTATTCCCCATGTAGACTCTTCATGGAAGTGGTGTGCTTATTTACATGAGTGTTTCTTGTACTAGGCCCCTTGGGGGCCAAGACCATGAGTCATTTATCTTTAACATTCCTGTAGGGACCTATAATTATTTGCTGAATTAATACATAGAATATCAATCTAATCTTCCCAGAGAAACAAACACAAGATACATACCTCCTTATTTCGAGAATTCTCTGAGGTAGAAGGCACAGGGTCTACTGTATTGCCAGGACATACAGCCATCTGACTCACCGCATCTTTATTCCTAAAAGTAAAAGTACTGACCCATCATAGCATAATGATTCATATTATTTTCATTCTTTCACTTGAAGACTCAGAAGGATTATTAGAGAAAATTCTGCAACCCCAAATATCTGGGACTATAACACACATACATTTAGAAATGTTTTATTTTTATTTAAAAGAACTCTGAATTGAAAGACTAACAGAAAGTATTTAGTAAACCAGAAAAAGAAAATGCTTACCTGATAAAAATTATTTTTACTTTAGAAGGAGCACATTTAATAATTGAAGAAGCATTCTGATGACTTCTTCCATATAAAATTTGACCATTGATCTGTGAGAAACAAATAGCATTAACTGAGCTTGAAATAATTTTGCTAATTCTTTTTCATCCTATCTAATGAAAAGGTCATTTTTTTTCTTTCTTTAAAATATTATATGTATTTTCCTTCCCAGAACATGAACCTGACTTTGATAGTAAATAACGACAAGCCCATGTTCAAAGCCAACATTAAAATGATGTGCAGGTGGTCTGATTTCCACAGATGACAGAGGCACCACTTGGACTGACTGTAGAAAAGAAGAGAGTAAACTTCCTGGCAGGCACTGGGCTTCCAGAGTGTTCTGTACAAAGCAAAGGCTCTCCTGGAGGCACTAATGACCTGCACAGATCATCCTGGGAAGTCCCCTGTGGTCATCGGTCTTAGTTAATCTCTAGGCCACGGGAAGGAACACCACAGGCAGATTTGGAATTTGGGAAGCAGAAAGTGCCGAAGCAGAACAGTACCAACTGGAAACTTCCAGTCATCTAGTCATTTAGCCATTGCTGACTGAGCCTTCCCAGCCAATGGAGACACAAGAGTGAGAGGAAGAGTATCAAGGCATGTGAATCCTAGCCTCCAGAAGGCAAGGACAAACAAAACAAGCAAATGCAATTCTAAACACTATAAAGTGTGGCCCAGAAATTTATTCTGTTTGGACGGCTGAGTTACTGTTTTCGTTATTTAGCCTTAACCTTGACCCCACTGCACCCCGCCCCCATCACTTCTACCATTAGGAATTCAACTTCCAGAATGTCCAGTGGGTCAATCTCATTACTGAGGAGTGATTGGTCATTTGGCTTTTCAAAAATTCCTATAAAAATGCAGCACACAAAAAAATGTTTTTGAAGTGTGATCTTTATTACTGTCTTGGGGCAAAAATTGTTTCTGGTGCTACCCAGTCACAACCTTTTAATGGAAGTTAATGGGAACACGGACTCTACTTAGCAGAGATTTGGTTTACAGCCAAATTTGCTGCAGTGCATCTATTTTATTAGGCAAGCAATAGTTTTCTCAGTCACCATATGAGGCCCTGGTGGATTTTCTGGAAACTGATGATTTCAGTGCACCAATTCAGCAACTTACCTCTAGAAGCTCATCTGCAATCTGCAGTCGACCATCTTTCCCAGCTGCTCCATTTGGATCAATCCCCACTACAAAGACACTCATCCTGGATCGGTCTTTGTTCCCAGCAAGACTTAGACCCAAACCACTACGACCTTTCTCCAGTTCAATCATATGTAGCTCTCCTGTTAGGGTTCCATAACGCTCTCTGATATTTTCTACAAACAACAACAACAACATTATAGGTATGAAGTTAACTTATAGCCAACGTTTTACTATGGAAGGTTATTTAGCTTCAAAAAGGGCATTACTTGGACCAAAATGTAAATCCTTGGCAGTTAAGAAAAGCTAAATAATCTGGCCACCTAAGTGTCAAGATGGGTTTCCGGGAGTACCCAATCTCTGAGGAATTTCTTTGCATGCAGAGTGGAGGGTCTGACTGATCAGTTCCCCTGGGTGATTCACATTAACAAACTCTCAAAAGACTCTGATTAAAACGTAGTGCCACTTTATCATTTGCAGAGAAGAACAGAACATTCGGAGGATTTACCTTCACTGGTCAGTGGAACATTTTCTCCCATAGGAAAATTGGCATGTGTTCACATCATGTTGGGCAGCTGCTTGGTACATAGATCCAGAATAAAGGGAATGCAGTTTGTAATTGCACAGAGCCATCAGGCCGGGACAAATCAATGTACCTGTCTCTGCTTTAGACACATGCCCTAATTAGATGAGACCATTCATCTCTCCCATCCCACATGTTCAAAAGGTAGAATTTATTCTTGATTCTGAGAGGACAAGGCTACATGCAGGTGCCCTAGGCCACAGGAGCCAACACTAATTTCCAGCCCTGTGAGGGGGCCATCCTGAAGGTCCAGCCCAGCTGGGCCCAGTCAACTACAACACCATGACACAATAATAAACTATTCCCTTACGGCATCAAGTTTTGGGGGTGGCTTGCGACATGACATTCTGTCTCATGTTTTCCTCGGAGTACATTCTGGCCACCTCAATAGATTAGCTGTATACTCATTTCATTGAAAATTGACTTAGAAAAGCACAAACTTTACAAATCATCTCTTAGAAATGTTACTATGCAGCTGATGTCTTGTATTCCATATTGATTCTTAACTGCATTAACTTTATGAACTGTCATTTCCTGATTCCCTCTAGAATCTAGCAGCACAACTTTCACACCCTGTACACTTCCTAAAAGCATATACCACGGCTTTCTTAAAGGAAATAATTATGCTTTTGAAGTGAAACCTTTAAAGCACTGATACATTGGTAACTTTTCACTAAATTTTTTAATATTTCCTTATAAAAAGGCTTATTTCATTAGAAAAAAAGAGACACCCCAAATGATCCTAATAACAGCTGCCTTTGAATGCTTCCTGTGCATCAGATACTGTGGTTAGCACTCCTCAGACATTTCAAATTTAATGTTAGCAACCCCAGGTAAGGACTGCATTTTTAAAAGAAAGGTAGCCCATAGGCAAAGCCTTAGAAACAGTTATACAATGTGCCAAATGCCCCAAGTTTTCATCTCAACAATTATTCCATGTTACCACCCTAGTATAGAAAATGCCAGAGTTCAAGGCAAAATATCAACAGCAATCAGATTTTACAATGAGGAATCTGAGGTCTGCAGAGGGGCAATGATTTGTTCAAGATCATTGGGTGGCAGATCCTGCAGTAGCTTCAGAGAGAATGCCCTGCCCTCTTTACTGCTCACACAAATGGTAAAGTGGCCTTTAGAAGGAAGGGTCATTTAAAGAAAAGGAAGAACACGATTTCATGCCTTGGGAATGTGTGGTGTATTCAGGCAAAACAAACAGTATTTTTTTCCAAACAAAATTGCAGTATGTATAACTAAAAGCTGAAACATACTTATCCATCCAGGCCTAAGCTTCGAGAGACCCAGAGCTATTAATGTCTCTTATAACTCAGTGGATCACAAAACACAACTTACTCCAGCTGTAACCAAACTCATCTTCTTTGTCCACATCTTCTGAGATTTTGCTTGCAGATGACTGTGTAAGATCACCGCTCATTTCAGCAAATGCTGAAGAAGGGGGCGGAGGCACATTGCACAATGGAGCCTTTTCTGGCTCTGATTCTGACTGACTGGGTGCCTGTGGGAACAAGAAGAATGCAGTGGGTATGTGCAGTCCAAGGAAGAAAAACTTGAGTAAAAGAAATAAAAGCATAATGACAAAAACTGGCTTTCAAATATCTGACACATAAATAATGGGAAAAAATATATAATGGTAGACAGGATCCAGGTAAAGTTTAAATATACTAAACAAAATATATGTTCAGAGCATAATTCATTAAACTGTTACTTGGTATTTTAGGCCAATGAATTCTTCAACTTGATAGCTTAAATGACATGAGAGAAAAAAATGTACGAACCCCCTCTTTTGGAAAAAAAATTCTCATTCAAAAGTCATCATAGATACGCAGGGGTCTGGGTAAGATTTTGTGGGTCTAGAAAAATCTTCCAAGAAACTAGAACAAAATTAACACATAAGGTAACCAAGCAATTAAAGAAGTTCAGAGGTTGCTAGTCAGACTGTATATATATATATATATATATACATATATACATATATACATATATATATATACATGTATATATATATATATACATATATATATATAAAGAATTCTTTATTGCTACCTGAATCCTCTCTCCAGATGACTCTTAACAAACCCATGAAAATGAGCATAACACATGCAGGCCCATCTACTACGGGAGCCAGTTTGTTAGCAAAGAGCACACAGACTCCGATCTGAGGAGCTGGTTTTAAGGGACAACGCCATCATTCCCTTGCCACGGCAGCTCGCAAGGTAAATGAGACAACATGAGGGATCACTGCAAACAAACCCAAAGTGTGGCATACTTGCTGTCACTGAGGGCTATGGGTCCTATTTCAAAAAAAGGACTTGGCATCAAGTTCTTATATTACACATTACCAAATAGAGTATCAGAGTTCAAAAAGCCCATAAGTCACTGAGTTCGTTTTATTCACTTTGCAGATGAAAAACTTGAGGCCATGAGAAAATTTTGTTCAAGATCACACTGATACTGGATTCCTTTTGCCTTAATTCTTAATCCAATGATCTTTCCATTATGCCATGCTATCTCCTCCAATTTCCATAGTAAGACAGTACCTAATTCAACAGCTGGAGATACTCAATGTAAGTTCTAACCCTGGTATGAAGCTGTCCCTGAGGCCCTCAACCTACATTTTTCCTATCCTTATTTTACCTTTTATCCATATAAAAATCCCTCTCATATACCTCATTTTGTTTTATATGTGTGTATGTGGAAAAAGACTGCAATTTCAAAAACTTCCAGGGGCGCCTGGGTGTCTGCCTTCAGCTTGGGTCATGATCCTGTGGACCCAGCCCCGCATCGGGCTCCCTGCTGAGCGGGGAGCCTGCTTCTTCCTCTCCCTCTGCTCTCTCAAATAAATAAACAAAATCTTTCCAAAAATTTATAAATGAATGAATGAATGAATAAATAAATAAATAAATAAACAAACTTCCTATAGAACATATCAAATGATGATCATGAATAAATATTTAGGAATTATTAATTGTTGTCAAGAATCAGAATCCCACAAAATATACCTAACACTAAAACTATGTAACACAATGTGATCTTTCTTTGCTGATTCAGAAACCACTTCAGGATTCCAGGCAGGCTGCCCCAAAATGAACCTAATAAACATCAAGTACTGTTTCTCTAGTAAAGTAAAGGAGAGCTGAATGGTAGAGACTTACAGGCAATAGATTTTCAAGTTACAGAACCTACTCTTTTAAAATGTTTGGATTACACACAACTGGCCACACAAACAAAAAGTACCAGTTTAGACAAAACCCTGTCATCTTCCCAAATGCTGTGCCATAAAATTCTCAAATCGACAATGCACAAATGAGATGACCAACAAACAAGAAACCTCATTTGATCCAATCCAGGTTCATTTAACATACTAAGGTTGGGGCAGGGAGAATATGTAATTTATATTTTTTCTGGTTAAAAAAAAAATACTTCTCTATAGTAACAGAAAATGTTAGCAAGAATAAATTAAGCCCATTTGATTTTTAAAAAGGGGAACACAATCTGATTTAAACTTCCCATAATTTTAATAAATTTATGGATGCGAATGTAATAGATCTTCTTCACAACTTTCCTGAGCTGCCATTTACCTTTAAAAAAAACAAAATCTGCCAGTCTAAAAAATTGTTCAGGATCTTACTTACGCACAACGTTTTCACATTGTGAGTAAGCTAAAATGGCGTCCTAACATTACTGATTAATCATAAAACAAACACGAGCCTGTATTTACAAAAAGGGGCAATTAGGTATAAACTTTCATTCTCAATGAGATCATGTAATTAGCTTATTGTTGACACTTCTTAATCAAAAACTAATGATATATACTATATGTTGGCTAATTGAAAATACAAAAAATTTTGTCACATAAAAAAATTATTAGTGAAAATATAACTCTTTAACAAAGATCGTTTAGCCTTCATTGGCAAAACAATGTCAAATGCGCTTGAAATCACTCCATGCCATGTATGCACACAAGTATAACATACACACATAGCACACCGTAACACACCTACTTATTCACAAAAATTTCACACTGAGACAAACCTTAAATGGTGTGGGAGCAAAAGGGTTAGTTGGGGAACAACGGAAGGTAACTCTACTTGAATTCTGTAATTCCTACAGTAACAGAAAACATACTCCTTCAGACACAGCATCTTTGGTTATCCATATTACAACAACATGAAAATCCAATGAATATTCATAAAATGCTTCCTGAAATTGTTGAAAGCTTTCTTCCTTATCATGATCAAATTATAATATATAAGTTCTTGTAAGTTTTTGTTTCAATTTTGGGTTTGAAATTTCATCAGAATATGAGAATATCCACGTCTAGGTTTACAAGCATTGAAACAGCTCCATGTTTCCTGATTCAGGCATTTTCATGGACACACTTTATGAACATTCAACACACTCCTGCATATACGCAATTATTTGTGGAGTGATTAACGCACAGAAGGACTTTAGAACCACCTTGTATAAGTCTGAGAAGGACTTAGACCAATACAAGGCTTTAAATAAATTTTGTGTGAAAGTAGTTCATACATTTGGCAATTAACAAAAATTTGCAAATCAGAAAATTTAACTCACAACGAAAGAGAGGAAAAGCAATTGGACTCACGATTCTCCCTTACTGTTCAGGAGAGACATCTAATTTCAGCTATAAATATGAATATGGTCTGGCAAAAAAATGTGCTTAAGAAAGAATTTGCATGCCCACTCCAAACACACAGTTTTGTTTTGTTTTTTCTTCCCTGCCCAAATTTAGTAAACAGTGAACTAGGACAAAGGCATAGTAACAAAGAACGAAACATTTGCAAAAGGCAATGGCAAGACAATGGCATTATCCAACCTTGTCAGCGTTGAACTGTAGAGAATCAGCAAATGGGTTAGTGCTGCTGAAGTTGTACTTAGGGTAAAGGTTGTGCGGCAAGGAAGGCAAAGGGGATTTCTAAAAGGAAACATAAGAGGCGCTGAGCGCAAAAGAAATGTATTTAACACAACTCAGTTTTAAGAGCAATGCACTGATTGAAATAACAGTGTGAAACTAGATCCTGTCAGATCTAGAGATTAATAACAACGTCATATTAAACAGTCGAGAACTAAAGGTTTACCTCTAGAGCCCTGCATCTACACCTGAATCTCAATCTGGCCATAAAGGAAATGAGTTCCTGAAATTGATACCAAATTTCTTTTCTTTTCACTATCACAGAGAGATGCAAATAAATTTTGCCCACTTTATATATTCATCTATGTTCCATGGATATCAGTAAACAGGTATCAAAATTAAAACCATAAATTTTTTTTGTTTACATTTCAAAGCAAATTATGTTTTGTAAAATAGAAAGATGGTCTATCTGTTCCAGAATGCAAATTAAACATTCGTCTGCTAGTTCACTGGTAACCTTCATGATTCTTTTATCTTGTTTCCCAGGAAGGAATATTTTCATACTTAGACTAGAGATTAAGGTGGCTTCAGATCAATAATTTCTCATTAAAAAAAAAAATCAAAACAATTTTAAAGAAATGAACCACTGTTCAGTGGTGTTCTCTATTTCTGTCCACTTTTTGTGGAGGTAGAAACATTGATTTTTTAAAAAAATATTTCCTATAAAAGTACCCATATTGGGAATTTATGAGGCTTTGAATATATTTGAAGTCCTGCCTTAGAGTGATTCTCATAGATTTTGTGGCTTGCTTGAGATATGCCCTGAGCTAGGACTATTGGAGTTGAATATACATATTAAAGGCAGGATGACTGCCAGAAAGAATTTAGCATTTTCATAGTTTAAAAAAAAAAAGAAAAAAAGGAAAGTAATTTCCTCAGCACAATAAATTCTTCTCCTTCTTTTCATACCCGCTATCTTTTTTCTTTTATTGACTATATCTTTCAGGGGAAATTGCAGACATTTAAAATTCATTTTGGCTCCAATTAAATGTTTGTGTTACTTCTGTCTATAAAAAAGTCCTACTGGCAAGCATCAAGAGTAGGGAGAGGTTGTCATGTGACACCACCCTGTCTGGGAGAACACTCTGGAAAGACTCTATCCTCAGTACGCCTGCACTAAAGCTTATGCCACATTACCCTTTCAATCTGCTCTTCTTGCAATGTTTTTCCTACAGAGGGAAGACGGGAAAAAGAAATGGGCACAATGACATTTCTGCTCATCTCAACTTTCTCTCTGCTTTTCAGTTTAAATGTCAACTCCTGCTTTACAAAAGAAAAGATCACGAATGCCAAGGAACACGACCATTTATTAAGGTGGAAAAAATGACTAGGCAGAGATTAAAAACATATTCTAGGCAAACTAACTCAATGCTATGGAAGTTGGAAATTATATCCAATCCTCATACATACAATTTTTAGGCTTTACATTTCCTTTATAATTCTGTAGAACAATAAAAAAAAAATAGAACCATAATGGCAAGAAATGGAGTATTTAGAGAGAGCTCTAGTTTTTTGTTTTGCTTTTTTTATCTGTTTCAATTTCCAGCTCTTATAGGATTAGAATTTGGCCCTGACAGCAGAGTATTAAAGTACAGCATGAGCACAGCAAATGAAGTGGTAGATCTATTACTATGAAAAGATTTATAGAAACAGGCCATATTTCTTATTAAAAAATCAATGATGAAACTCCTGTTTATAGTTCTAAGGGGCTGATAGGAATGGAAATGTTATTAACTAAGAGGAAGCACAGGGAAGACAAAAACATTATCTGGCCCATATTAACAGGGCCTATCCTTTGGGAAGATGATACAGTCCAACTGATGGAATGGTCAGTAATAAATCAGTAAATATGGAATTTATTATTAAATATTACTATTATTATTATTCTCAGTTCTGCAAAGTTCTGATTCTTGAATAGTTTATGTGCCAAAGAGACTGTATTTTCAGCCTATGTATGGGATTTTTTTGAAGTTTTATTGCATCTACAAATGAAATATTTTCCATTAAGAAACTCTTATGTATTTGTGGGGTTTTTCTCTTTAGATTACTGGAGACATGATTATTTCGCAAGAAGTAAATCACTGAAAATCAAGGATATTTCATTTTAAATGCGAAAGTAATTCTGATTTCCCAAAGCTGAATGCATATGCAGAGGAGGAAAAATATCTTTCCTCTATTCATCTTAAGTTCTCAGCTGGATCCCTGTAATAAAAAACAGATCAACAAGAGAAAAGTATATATATGTATTGATTTAATGTTAACTTTTATGGACACAGAGCCTTTATAAGATAGTGCAGACCTGGGGGCGCCTGGGTGGCACAGCGGTTAAGCATCTGCCTTCGCTCGGGGCATGATCCCGGCGTTATGGGATCGAGCCCCACATCAGGCTCCTCCACTATGAGCCTGCTTCTTCCTCTCCCACTCCCCCTGCTTGTGTTCCCTCTCATGCTGGCTGTCTCTATCTCTGTCAAATAAATAAATAAAATCTTAAAAAAAAAAAAAAGATAGTGCAGACCTGGAATTTCTTGACACTAGGTTTGCTGAAGAGTGGAAAATCAGGGAAATTTGATAGGACAAAAGAGTATGAGCTAAGGTGGGGAAATGGGGGCAAACTTAGCAAGGTGTTTTCATTCGGACCCTTCCCAGTACCCTGCATCTCTGGAGGTAAGGATGTTCCTTTCCTTCCGGTACGGAGAGGCACCTCTCACATGAGGGTTTTTATGACCTGCATCACAGGAGAAGGGGGAGGTCAGAGTCCTTCCAGCACTTGTCTTTTCCTAAATTCCTTCAGCTTAAAATATTCAGTATGCCAGGGTGCCCTATTTTGGGGCAGTGTGCCCTGAATCCTGTCACATGTAACTTAACTAAACATGTCACTCTAGGCAAGATTTCTCCTGGAATAATTGCTATAAAATCAAGCATCATTATATCTCAGATAGTAAAACAGGAATATTTTCCAGGTGTATGAGAAAAATATCTTCCCAGCTCATTAGAAAATGTGACTGGCATTGAAAGAAATGTTTGAAGTTTTTAAAAGTACTATGAAGAATCCTATTCAGCAGTTTACAGTATTGTCCTACATGATATAAAAGTTGGAAATTAAAAATAAAACAAAAGCAATAAAACCCACCCACACACACACAAAAAAATAGTTTTAACTTAACCTTAAACAGCCATTCACCAATACCATCGTGCTGTATCTATGTTTGACACAACAAACGGAAACAAATGTGGAAAGATTTGTAGTTATTTAAACAAGCTGAATACCATTTGAAGAGAATGCAGCATGATGCAGCCCGACCATTTGGCAGATTTTCTCATCTGAATGGATAATTATTACCTAACAATAAACAACTGAATGATTAAAAACCGCAGATGTGAAGATAACTGCTTACATTAAGAACTACTAAATTCATTTCTTACAGTAAACCCAGACCAGAGCTACACCTGTCTTGACAACAAAAGGAAGGACCAACAGGATAAATTTGGTCACTCTGAATTCCATTGCACAGAATACTGACAAGTTCCTTTTACTGATCTCATCTACAGAGCTGGTCCCTACTCTCTTTCCATCATTTGAGCACTGAGTTCTTATAGTCTTAATTTTAAAATGATAAATTATAAAATAATTATATATTTTAAAGTTTTAGATAGATCCATCTAATTTCCCTCACATATGTTGACATTTTCCTTTTAAAGACAACCGAACCTCAAAGCTAATGAGCAGGTATTTCAAAGAGAATCAGTATGACAGGGGTTGTTTTGTTTTGTTGTCACTAAAATCCAGGAGTAGAATCTCTATGAGTTTCAGGACATCTAGGAAGCTCCTGAAATGCTATGCAAACTTTTCTGTGAACGTGTATGTTTCTGAAAAACTTTCCAAGGGGTATGTGGCTCAAATATGCTTAGGAACTGCTGCACATGCAAAAAACCTTTTTCACTGAGACATAAAGAAGGAATAGTAAAAAAAAAAAATAGTTTTAAACTCTTGGCATAATTTTCATCTTCGGAATCATGAGGGCATATCAAATACACAAAGACTCAGTATCTTCTCCATCAACAACATTCATTAAATGCATTCATTGTATTTTCTAAAATATTTTTAAAGCCATTTTATCTGTCATGACTGATGGTAAAATGGGTTAGTAGGTTTCTGTCCACCGGGGGCTATCCAGTGATGAAGAGCTTTATAGTGATCGTGGCTGGGAAGCAGCAGCTATGAAATCGCTCGTATATAAACATACTGCTTAAATTTCCACTATGTAGAATGTTCAGTGGGACAGACAAATACATTCAAGATGATTCACAGGTGATCATGGGATTGCATACTCTGGAAATTCTGTTTAGAAGATATATGCATAAAGAAAATGTAATCTCTCTGGCTTCTCAGGGACTCAGAGGTCACACACTAGTAAGCTAAGTCATTATATCACATTCCTCTTAACAATTTATATATTTTGTGACTACAGTGAATACTAATAATTATCCATCTGGATACATGGCCACCAATGGATCCTACTTCTGTGTGTTTTCAATAGACTTGAAGTGTTTATTAAATATGGTAGAAGGGATTTCCAGGACAACTCAATTAAAAAAAAAAAACAATATAAAATTTTAACAAGTCTCCTGAGATTTCAAGACTGGACATCTGCTCCTAGAGACAACTTGGCCCTTGATACGTTAGATTCCAAGTTGAACATTGCTTGGATTTGCCTACCTTGCCCTTTGTGTTCGCTTACCCTTGGTCTGTTTATAATGCTCTGTACCATAAAGACTACGGGGTTGCCTGCTTTCCGAATGGCTTCCACAGCTTGCTCATGGCTTGCATCTCTGAGGTCCATTCCATCCACCTGCAATGGAAGGCCTCAGCTTAACATTTCAAGAAGCTATAGAACAACAGAACAATTTGTGGATCTGGAGTTCTGAGGATCCTGAGGGAGGCTCCTGTAAAATCTGCTTCAGAATCAAGAATACTTGAGACTACTCGTGAAACTCCAGAACTTTGCATTTGTCCAGCACACTTGTGGTCCTTTACTTTGGACACTGATTTCTGTCCCCATAATCAACTGAAATAGTCATCACTTGAAGTGAAGGCTCTGCTTCTGCTTTCCTTACACTATCAGTTGTTCCTTTAATAAATCAAAATCATTAAAGAAATACTATAAGGGAACGGCCTCGCAGCGCGGTCTTCATCATGAAAGTCACTGTACAACATTATCTCCCAATCCATTATAGACTAGTTTGGGAAATGGGTGGATGATGTTTTGTGTGTTTCTCTCTGAACAGGGAAGCTTGAAGTGAAAAACAAAATTCTGATGTTCAGAAAAATCAGGTTATGGCAAGATTAGTTTTGCAGGAGAATCTTTGTAGTAGACATGACAGGAGCTGAAAGCCAAGAAATTGTGCTTGTTAGTAATTCTTCAATAAATAGCTTGAAAATGAATGCTATTTTGTAACTTTTTATTGACCATGGCTTGCCTGGGTGATGATCAGTTTAGCTTATGCACTATATGAACAGGAAGGAAAATAGTTTGAAAGGCCAAATGCTAATCCTGCCAGAAAACTATAGGATACTACTATCATTTTATCATTTGCAATTACCACAATAGGGCATATACAACAAAATAGCAAAATCGGAGTAGATACAATTCTGGAAAAGAAAATTAATTATTAGATCACTGCATAGAACATTATCACCTTTAAAAGAATTACTACATTTAATTGAAAACCTCCCCCAGATTGATACTTAGATAATATAATATGCATTTCAGTGCATATTAAAAATGGCTTTCATTTTTTGTAGAATAGAAGTTAGTATTCAGGTCTACTATATATTCCATTTGTGGAAACATTTAATAGGACATTAAATATCTTTGCTCAAATCCAAAGAACTCTATACTTAGAATGGAATACCTTGCAGGCCTCGACTCGTCTAGTCTAAATACTTTTTCAGAAACTTGGCAGAGATAGGTTTCAGAATCCCCAGGATTACAGGCGCCTAAGGCTTTCTTACTTACTAGAAAAGCCCCCATACGTAACAGCCCTCAACAAACCACTGCTAAACAGCACACAGTACTTTACAACACACACAAAAAATACTCTCTTTTCAATTTGAAAAGGATGCTTTAACTCACTCAATACATTTATATAATATTTTAGTGCAAACTGTGACCAATCCTTTCTAGAAAGATGTATAAATATTTCTTACTTTTTCTCCTTAGGTCAAAGGTATTTAATAGTGAATTTTCCATAAAATAAACTGCCCTGTGATAATCTGAAATTGGGAATTTTAGATAGTATCCTAGCTAAACAAGAGTTTTTTAAAAAGGGGCTAAGATATCCCCTAATGGAAGGTAAAGATGCGGGAAGAGAGAACAAGCCCATCATTCTTCCTTATAAATGGAGGAAAAAACAAGACAAAACAGACATGGCCCTTGTGTCCTCCCAAGTCTCAATCCTCCTCCCTCTTCAGTTCTCACAGATAATCAACCAGTAAAGGACTAAATTAGTAAATCCTAAAAATGTCCATTGTAAAGTTGCGGTTAATAAGTTGTAACCTTCTTCTACACAGTCGATGTATTTTAATGGTATGGATTTAGATTTAATTTATATGGATTTAGAAAATGAGAGACAATCACTTGTATAAAGTAAATGTAACGGTCCTTATAGTAATAAAGAAATAAAATTAGAAATAAAGAAATAAAATTTCTACTGGGAAGTTGTCTCTTTTACTCTACTCTATAAATCCTGACAACTTAGCAAATCTGGGTTAGGTACCCTCCCTCTACCCTATTAACTAAAACTACACTTTCCCTGATCAAAAAATTTATCACACTGTTCTGAAGTGACTCGATTACTTGTTAAGTCTGTCATGCTTGACAGGCAGGCATGGTGCCTTGTTTACTATGAAATGCCCAGAGCTTGTCATAGCATCTGGAATGCAACAGCTGCTCCAGGAGTATTTGCTGAGTAAATGAGTAATGACCATGGGAGAAAAGACTATTTAAAATATTATACTTTGCTTTGAATTAAGAGATTAGGAACAATTTGACCAAATACTTCTCCTGCATATACCAAAGTTACACATACATGAGTGTGTAAATACACACACATACACACACACACACACACACTCCTCAGTGATGAATGGGTACAGCACTGAGAAGGAGGAGGAAAATCTGAGCCTGGATTGTGGGGATGGGAGCATTTATGTAAAAGATAATCAGGGTAATTAGCATAAAAGATTTACGGAAAAGATTCACTTGGAAAACCATCTTACCCAACAAAGTTAGTCTACAATGAAATGATCATGACAAAGCATTTCTTAAAATAAAATCTTACTGGAGAACTTAGTTATTATGTACATATTTTGTGCATGTATACATAATTTCAACCAATTCAATTTTTTTCCCCAGGAAATTTGCTTTGTTCCTTCAAACAGAATTTCATTATTTTAGCTCAGGGCCAAAGTTTTTTAAAATGGTTATATCTCCAAACATCAGTCTCTGAATCAAGATATATAATCTGTCACCATGCACGAAAGAGAAAAATTGTGGATGAAATGGAACATGTAAGAAAGAAATGCTTTAACCACAAACACATTTTACTTTCACGTTGGGTCAAGTGACCGGTGTAAAGATGATTCCCTTAGTAAAGAGGACAGAATAGGTGAAGAACTTTGGCACAGAAAGCTCACTAGAGGGTACCTCTACTATTCTATCTCCAGGTTTCAAGGTTCCATTTTTGCCAGCTGGACTATCTTCAAGAACATGTTTGATGAAAATGCCCCTCATCACTTCACCGTTGCTTAGACGACTCCCCATGCCTCTTCCACCAACAATGCTGATGCCCAAGGATTTGCTTGGTTCTCTCCAAAGTTCAACCCTATAAAGATTTAAAAAAAAAAAAAAAAAAAAAGGTAAACTCTTGTAAGAAAGCTTATGGGGGAGAAGCCTCACAATGCTGGGTTTTGCATTGATTTTTGGATAGGACACCAAAGGCATAAGCAACAAAAGACAGACAAATTAGACTTAACAAAATTAAAAACTTTTGTTAATCAAAAAATATTATCAATAAAGTAAAAAGGCAACTCATAGAACAGGAGAAAATATTTGCAAATCACGTTGTGGATAAGGGATTGATATCCAGAATATAAAGAGAACACCAAAAACTCAACAATAAAAAAAATAAACAATCTGATTTAAACATAGGCAAAGGAACTAAACAGACAGTTTCTCCAAAGAAGATATACAAATGGTCCATAAGCACATGAAGAGATGTTCAATATCACTAATCATTAGGGAAATGCAAATCAAAACCACAGTGTGATACCACTTTGTACCCACTGGGATGCTACTATCAAAAACAAAGAAACAAACAAAAACCACCCCCCCCAAAAAAACCCAAAAAACCAAACCAAAACCAAAAAAAAACCCAAAAAACAGACACCTGGGTGGCTCAGTTGGTTAAATGTCTGCCTTGGCTCAGGGCATGATCCCAGGGTCTGGGAATCCAGTCCTGCATGTGCTCCTTGCTCAGCAGGGAGCCTGCTTTTCCCTCTCCCCCTCCCCCTCTCTCCTGCTCATGCTCTCCTGCTCTGTCTCTCTCTATCTCTCTCTGACAAATAAATAAATAAAAATCTTTAAAAAAAAGAAAGAAGAGCAAAGAAAAAAAAGAAAAGAAGTGCTGGCAAGGAGAAACTGGAGCAATTGGAAACTTGTGCACTGTTGGTAAAATGTGAAATGTTGTACCCACTATAGAAAACAGTATGGATGTTACTAAAAAAAATTAAAAATAAAACTACCCTACGATCCAGTAATTCCATTTCTGGGTATATACCCTCTCAAAATTAAAGAAAGGTGTCTTGAAGAAATATTTTTACAGTCATGTTCATAGAAAGGTCATTCACAAAAACCAAAAGGTAGAAGCAATCTAAAGATGAATGGATAAACAAAATGGTATATACATACCATGGAATATTATTTAGCCTTAGAAAGGGAAAAAATTCTGATACATGCTATAATACAGATGAACCTTGAAAGCATTATGTTAAGTGAAATAAGTCAGCTAGGTGAAATAAAGGACAAATACTATCCAATTCATTTATTTGATTTATCTAGAATAGTCAAATTCATAGAGACAGAAAGGAGAATGGTAAAAAGTTTCATGAGACAAATGAAAATGGAAAAACAACATACTAGAACTTATGGGATGAAACAAAAGCAATTCTGAGAGGGAAATTTATAGCAATATATGCCAACATTTAAAGACTAGAAAGATCCAAAATGAGCAACCTAACTCTATGCCTTAATGAACTAGAAAAAGAATAAATTGACTAAATTCAGCAGAAGGAATGTGAGAGTAAAGATGACAGCAGAAACAAATGAAATAGAGGACAAATAATAGAAAAGATTAACCAAACCAAGAGTTGGTTCTTTGAAAAGATAAACAAAACTGACAGACCCTTAGCTACACTAACCAAGAAAAAAGGACCCAAATTGACAAAACTATAAATGAAAAATAAGACATTACAACTGTTAACAGAGAAATTCAAAGGATCCTAAGAGGCTATTATGACCAACTATACCCCAACAAACTGCACAACCTAGAAGAAATGGAAAAATTCTTAGAAACATAAAACTTACTAAGATTGAATCAGGAAGAAATAGAAAATTTGAATAGACCAATAACTAGTAAGGAGACTGAATCAGTAACCAATAGCCCCCCAACAAAGAAAAGTCCAGGACCAGATGGCTTCACTGGTAAATTTTCTAATCACTTAAGAAGAATAAACACCAATCTTTCTAAAATGCTTCCAAAAATCAAAGAGGAAGGATTGCTCCCAAACTCATTGTACAAGACCAGCATTATCCTGATACCAAAATCAGAAAAGGTCACTACTAGAAAAGAAAACTACAGTACATGATATTGCTGGTGAATATATATGCAAAAATTCTCAATAAAATACTAGCAAACTGAATTCTGTCGCACATTAAAAGGACCACTCACCAAGCTAAAGCAGGATGTATCCCTGGGATGCAGGGATGGTACAACCTAGGCAAATCAACCAATGTGATAAGTCACATTAATAGAATGAAATAAAAGAATCAGATGAACACTTCAATAGAGAAAAAAAGCATTTGACAAAAACAGACATCTGTTCATGATAAAAACTCTTAACAAATTAGGCATAGAAGGAACATATCTCAACATAATAAAGGACACATATAGCAAGGCTACAGCTAACATAATACTCAATAGTGAAAGGAAGAAAGCTTTTCCTTTAAGATCAAGAAAAAGACAAAGGTGCCCACTTTCACCACATCTATTCAACACAGTACTGGAAAGCCTAGCTAGAGCAATCAGGCAAGAAAAATAAATAAAAAGTATCAGGATTGGAAAGGAAGAAGTAAAACCATCTCTATTTGTAGATGACATAATTTTATACATAAAAAATCCTAAAAACCCAATAAAAAAACTGTCAGATCTAATCAATGAATTCAGTAACGTTGTGGGGTACAAAATTAACACACAAAAATAAGTAGCATTTCTATACACTAACAACAAAGTTTCTGGAAAAAATTGATCTCATTTACAATAGCATAAAAAATAGTAATACATTTAAAGAAGTGAAATATCTCTACTATGAAAACAAGATATTGATAAAATAAATCAAAGAAGAAATAAATAGAAAGGTATCCTATGTTCATGGGTTGGAAGAATATTGTTAAAACGTGAAATAATCTCAAAAGCCGTCTAGAGATTCAATCCAATTCTTATCAAGATTCCAATGGCATTTTTAAAGAAATAGAAAAAATACTGCTAAAATTTATAGAGAATCACAAAAGACTCTGAATAGTCAAAGAAATCCTGAGAAAAAAAGAACAAAGCAGGAGGCATCACACTTCCTGATTTCAAACTATACTATAAAGTTACAGTCATCAAAAGAGTATAGTAACAGCATAAAAACAGACACGTAGACCAATGGAATAGAATCAAGTGCCCAGAAATAAACCCAAGAATGTAAGGTCAACTAATATTTGACAAGGGAGGATAGTCTCTTCAATAAATGGTGCTGGGATAATTGAATATTTACATGTAAAAGAATGAAGGTGACCCATATTTTACACCACTCACAAAAATTAACTTGGATTAAGGACTTAAATGTAAGACCTGAAACTTGTGATAATCTTTTTACACTACATATAAAATCAAGCGAACATGCCATATGCGTTAAACTTACACAGTGATGTATGTTCAATTATTTCTCGATAAAACTAGGGAAAAAAGAAAGTAGAATGGTGGTTGCCACCAAGTTTGGGGGAGGCAGAAACTGGGAATTATTATTTAATATTTAGTGGGTACAGATTCTCAGTTTTGTAGGATGATGTAAGTGTTCTGAAGATAGATGGCAGTGATGGGTACACAGCAATGTGAATGTTCTTAGCCACTGATCTGCATGATGAAAATGGTTCACACGGTCAAAAATTGTAACTAAAATTTTAAAAACGATGTAATAAAATGTGATAAAAGTTCATTTTTGCCAATTTTGTCAATTTATTAAGGGTTTGCCAGTAGTAAAACAAAATCATTTTAGTTTCCCAATTTTGTGTTTTATAGGGTCTGATAAACACTAATGTATTTCTGAAGCTGATTTGTTACAAGTAAATACTGGACTCACACTCCAGGCTGGGACATGGACTGATATAAAAGTACCATTTTCCAGGAGCTCTAATACTGCAGACATTAAGTAATCAAGAAATTCAACTACTCCTGAACAGATGGTAACTTCTAAGCTTGGCAATCAAGGAAAAGAACATTCCTGCACATGCTATGTCAGAAGCTTGTCTCTGTGGAAGTCTTCTTTGCCAAGGCAGACCCAGTAACTAACAGTCAGGATGTAGAAAGCAGTGGCTGACAGTATCCTACATGATTTGATCCTACCACCACCTCCCTAAATTCATCTTCCACAGCTCTCTGCCCTCCGCTCTTCACTCCAGCTACCACAGCATCTTCTCGATATTCCTGAAGCTCATCAGGCATGCTCTCCTGCTTTGGGGCGTTGGTGCTTGCTACTTCCTCTGCCTTGAATGCACTTCCTCCAGCCATGTAATACAGACACTCAGATTTAATCACTGCATATAGCTGTAAGAGCTCTGAATGCATTAAGTTCCTGTCTTATGAAAAGACTGGGACATAAGAATAAGGTCTTTTGCAGTGAGGTGTCTGGCTGAGCAGAAAAAAAGCAAAGAAACCTAGCAGAGAGCTCTGGGATAATGAGACTGTAATCTGCTCTGTGCTAAGTCAGTCTGGGACATTAAATCAGAGAAGAAAGCATGGTCTAAACATACGCCCTCAATTTGAGGAGCTTTGAGGAGCTCCCAGAGGAGAGGAAAGATTGAAGTAAGGACTCTTGGGTATTGAGGGAGGTCTGGTAAGAAAAGGCTGGGGATAAAAGATCACCAGGGATAGTGGGGAGACAACAGCCCCTGGTCAGATGGAGGCACCTGAGGTCAGTGTTTTTTTTCCTTATTAGAAATCTATAATCCTAGAATCTCTATGTATTTAGTTTGAAAGGATGTCACCATGCTCCTGAATCTTAATAATATTTGTGTGAATAGTTTATTTATTTATTTATTTTTAAAGATTTTATTTATTTATTTGACAGAGATAGAGACAGCCAGCGAGAGAGGGAACACAAGCAGGGGAAGTGGGAAAGGGAGAAGCAGGCTCATAGCGGAGGAGCCTGATGTGGGGCTCGATCCCATAACGCCAGGATCACGCCCTGAGCCGAAGGCAGATGCTTAACCGCTGTGCCACCCAGGCGCCCCATGTGTGAATAGTTTAAACTAGTTAAAATCCTAGTCATCATTTTCTTTCACTCTGGTAATTCTGTGAAAGACAAGAACCAAAATCCTAACTTGTTTCTTAAAGCAGTTTCTAAGACAACATGGCAAGGTAAAGAAGTCAGTATATTTGGCCATTTGTAGTAAATATTCAAGAATTCAGAACACATACATAGGACTACTTAACCCTTCTCTTATAAAGGAAAAAAAAAATAAAAGAAAGAATGAAAGAAAATGTCTCCTAGGGTTCTTTGTAGTTAGTGTGAATTGGAAAGTGGTTCTTATAATTTCTTAAATAATAAAAATAATAGCAGCAAACACTCAAGAGCTTATCAGCATTATTGTCTATGTGAATTCCACATACTTTCATTTAATTCTCACCTCATCCTTATGCCATGGATACTCTTATTATGCCCCATTTTAAAAAGGGAAGAGGTGCAGTTAAGGTTGAACAATGTTTGGATAATAGCCCCGTACACCTACACGGGGTCTGGCAGCTAGTGAAGTGTTTTCCAATACAGTGTACTCTCTGGAAGAGAGGCTGTAACTCCTTAAAATACTGGAGAAATGACCTGCCAAATGACCACAGTGCTGAGGAACCTGACCGCCTCACTGAACGGAACATGGTAAACATTCCTTGAACAGAAAAAGGAGACCTATAAAAGCAAAGTTTAGAACATGTTCAGAGTTAGTTGAATGGAAAAATGGCAGCCTTTCTTGAGCCCTATACGCAGGCTTAACAAAGAATGAAATTCAGAAAAGCAAAGGTAAAAGGGCTCTGAGGCCAGGATACCCAAGCTCTGAACTGAGTCCCTGGGTTCGCGTCCTGATTTTTTGCTACTTAACACAGTTGTGTGACCCTCTGCAACTTATTTAGTCTCTCTCTTACCTTCCTCAGCTGTGAAATGGAGCCGGTAAGTCTCTTTATATCAGAGTTCGCTGTGAGGATTAAATTAATGAATGTATGCGAAGTGCAAAGTGAAGCTTGGGCATACAGCAAGCAATCAATCCTTCATTACTCTTATTATGATGCTTGGGATTATGATTACTGAAGCAATGTAAGCAAGATACAAAATTCAACCCACATGACAAGTGAGAAAATGTGCACCCCAACACCTTGATCTTGTTTTGCTCATACATTGTTTATTAAGACAAGATACCATTTTCTCATTATCAGATTGACAAAAATGTGTTGTTTCAATGATCATATTATGTTATAACAAGGATGCGGGGAAAAGGGAACTCTCATATACTGAGAATTGAAGTAAAAATTGGTACAGCCACCTTAAAAACAAGTTGACAACTTCTGATAAAGTAAATAACACATTTAAATCTATGAGCCAGGGGTGCCTGGGTGGCTTGGTCGGTTAAGTGTCTGCCTTCGGCTCAGGTCGTGATCTCAGGGTCCTGGAATGGAGCCCGGTGTGGGACTGGCTGCTCAGCGGGGAGTCTGCTTCTCCCTCTCCCTCTGCCTCTCCCCCTTTTTGTGTGCTTTCTGTTTCTGTCAAGTAAATAAATAAAAACTTTTTTTATTTTATTTTTTTTTACATGGTAATAGTAATTGTTTTTTTTTTTAAATGATTTTTTATTATATTATGTTAGTCACCATAAAGTACATTCCCGGTTTCCGATGTAAGGCTCGATGATTCATTAGTTGTGTATAACACCCAGTGCACCATGCAATACGTGCCCTCCTTACTACCCATCACCGGTCTATCCCATTTCCCCACCACCCTCCCCTCTGAGGCCCTCAGTTTGTTTCTCATAGCCCATAGTCTCTCATGTTTCATTCCCCCTTCTGATTACCCCTCCCCTTTATCCCTTTCTTCTCCTACCGATCTTCCTAGTTTTTATGTTCCATAGATGAGAGAAATCATATGATAGTTGTCTTTCTCTGCTTGACTTATTTCACTTAGCATTATCTCCTCCAGTCCCGTCCATGTTGTAGCAAATGTTGAGAACTCGTTCTTTCTGATAGCTGAGTAATATTCCATTGTATATATGGACCACAACTTCTTAATCCAGTCATCTGTTGCAGGGCATCTCGGCTCCTTCCACGATTTAGCTATTGTGGACATTGCTGCTATGAACATTGGGGTGCATATGGCCCTTCTCTTCACTACGTCTGTATCTTTGGGGTAAACACCCAGTAGTGCAATAGCTCAATTTTTAACTTTTTAAGGGACCTCCACACTGTTTTCCACAGTGGTTGTACCAACTTGCATTCCCACCAACAATGTAGGAGGGATCCCCTTTCTCCACATCCTCTCCAACAATTGTTGTTTCTTGCCTTGTCTATTTTTGCCATTCTAACTGGCGTAAGGTGGTATCTCAGTGTGGTTTTGATTTGAATTTCCTTGATGGCTAATGATTTTGAACATTTTTTCATGTGTCTGTTAGCCATTTGTATGTCTTCATTGGAAAAGTGTCTGTTCATATCTTCTGCCCATTTTTTGATTTGTTTATTTGTTTCTCGTGTATTGAGTTTGAGAAGTTCTTTGTAGATCTTGGATACCAGTCCTTTATCTGTAGTGTCATTTGCAAATATATTCTCCCATTCCGTGGGCTGCCTCTTAGTTTTACTGACTGTTTCCTTGGCTGTGCAGAAACTTTTAATCTTGATGAAGTCCCATAAATTCATTTTGTTTCTCTTTGCCTTTGGGGATGTGTCATGAAAAAGGTTGCTTTGGCCGATGTCGTAGAGGTTGCTGCCTATGTTCTCCTCTAGAATTTTGATGGATTCCTAAAAAACCATACGTTACCTTGGAATTAACTTAACCAGAGATGTAAAGGACCTATATTCTAGAAACTATAAATCACTCTTGAAAGACATTGAGGAAGACATAAAAAGATGGAAAGATATTCCATGCTCATGGATCGGAAGAATTAACATAGTTAAAATGTCCATGCTACCCAGAGCAATCTACACTTTCAGTGCTATCCCGATCAAAATACCGAGGACATTTTTCAAAGAACTGGAACAAATAGTCCTTAAATTTGTATGGAAACAGAAAAGGCCCGAATCTCAAGGAACTGTTGAAAAGGAAAAACAAAGCTGGGGGCATCACAATGCAGGTTCGAGGTGTAGTACAAAGCTGTGATCACAAAGACAGCATGGTACTGGCACAAAAACAGACACATAGACCAATGGAACAGAATAGAGAGCCCAGAAATGGACCCTCGGCTCTTTGGGCAACTAATATTTGATAAAGCAGGAAAAAAAATCCGGTGGAAAAAAGACAGTCTCTTCAATAAATGGTGCTGGGAAAATTGGACAGCTACATGCCAAAGAATGAAACTTGACCACTATCTCACACCATACACAAAAATAAATTCCAAATGGATGAAAGACCTTGATGTGAGATAGGAATCCATCAAAATTCTAGAGGAGAACATAGGCAGCAACCTCTACGACATCGGCCAAAGCAACCTTTTTCATGACACATCCCCAAAGGCAAAGAGAAACAAAATGAATTTATGGGACTTCATCAAGATTAAAAGTTTCTGCACAGCCAAGGAAACAGTCAGTAAAACTAAGAGGCAGCCCACGGAATGGGAGAATATATTTGCAAATGACACTACAGATAAAGGACTGGTATCCAAGATCTACAAAGAA
>NW_024424119.1:7065417-7182538 GCF_017311325.1 Ursus maritimus
GCCAACTGCCAGGAAAGCCGCCAGAGAACAAAAGCCTGGAAATAACTGGCTCAGAGAGTGCCCATCCCCATCCCCCTCGCAGGGGACACGGAGACTCTACCCAAACAGGGTTGCCTGGTATCAGCGAGGCAGGCCCTCCCAGAAGGCAGGCTGAAAAATCAAGAAGCCCACAACCGGGCGCCTGGGTGGTGCACTGTTAGCACCTGTCTCCGGCTTAGGGCGTGATCCTCGGCGTTGAAGGAGTCCCCTCATTGGGCTCCTCCGCTGGAGCCTGCTTCTTCCTCTCCCACTTCCCCTGCTTGTTCCCTCTCTGCTGACTGTCTCTCTCTCTCAGATAAATAATAAATAAATAAAATATTTAAAGAAGAAGCCCAAATCCCTAAGATCCTATAAAACAGAGGCACGGCCTGGGACCCAGTCAATAATTTGGGCTCTGGACAGCCCCAACCTCTCCTCATCAGAATGACAAGAAGGAGAAGCCCCCCCAGCAAAAGAAAGACAGTGAGTCTGTGGCCTGTGCCACAGAAATAATGGCTATGGATGTAACCAAATTATCAGAAATGGAATTCAGAGTAACGATGGTCAAAATGATGAGTAGAATTGAAAAAGTATTAGTGAAAAGGTTACTGAGAATATAGAATCCCTAAGGACAGAAATGAGAGCGAATCTGACAAAAATTAAAAATTCTATGAGCCAAATGCAGGCAAAACTAGAGGCTCTGACGGCCAGGGTCACAAAAAACAGAGGAACGGGCTGGTGAATATGCCTCTTCTGAGAGTCAGAGCAGCAGAGGCTGAATTGTCACAGAACAGAGGGATTGCGGCCCGTTCTCCACTGATGTTCTGGCCACTTTAACTCTGTTACTGTTGGTGCTGCTCAACCCTGCAGCGTCCCGGGATGTGCGCCCCACACCCGGCGTTCCTGCCCTCACTTCCAGGGCCGGCGCGTCTCTGTCCTTTGTGTTTCTAACGCTGCCATCCGCCAGCTTCCCCACGCGCTCCCGGGTCTCCCGGTCTCAGTCTATGCCCGGTGAGCACACCGGGATTCCGGAGTTCCGTGAGAAGCCTGGTTGCGCGTGCACCCGGTTCAGGGTCTCAGTCTGCTGTTTCGAGGGTGCCGACCGTGAGTCCGCCCGCTCCCCCGTGCAGGTGGCTGCCGCTTTTGGTGCCCGAACGCGGTGGCTCCCTCCCCCTTCCGTTTATCTTCCGATATCTGTGCGTGGTTTCACGGCTCCACCTTTTTGTACCTCAATACTCAGCGCTGGAGATGTTCATTTGTAGAGATCCAGATGTATCTTCCTGCGTCTCAGGCTGATTCTGTGGTTATTTAGGCTGGTCTGGTACCTATCCAGCTCGACTCAGGGGACCTGCTGAAAAAGGGGTCCCCTACTCCTCCACCATCTTAACTCTTCTAGCATAAAATATTTTTTTAAAACAATAAACAAATCTATGAGCCAGAAATTCCTCTTATGGATACATACCTAGATAAATTCTCATAGATACATGTATATATACATAAGGAAATAGAAGTATTTATTGTACAGAATTATTATAATAGTGAGTAAGTGTTAAGTTGTCAAATATTGACCTGGGAATAAACGCTGGTGTATTCATATATTGAAATTCACTGCCATAACTACACTAAATGAATGAAGTAGCAACATGATAGATGTCCAAAACACTGGACTGAGTGAAAAGTAACAAGCTGGAAAGTGATACACAGAGCATGCTACCAATTCTGTAAATGGAAATCCCATGCAAAATAAGAGTAACAGCTTATTTGCGATCTTAAAATTTATAATTTGCTAAAAAATATCCTCTATTTCCACACAAAGTAAACTTCTTTTAACAGTATAAATCAATGTCCCATCATGTTTCCCATGTTGTAAAGCATATTTGTAACACTTGCTCCTCATTTACTAAAAGTTCTAGTTATTTTGGTAAGCGCTCTCATACTATTCTGTGAATTTTTCCCAAAAAAAGTACCTTTGTTAGTGAGTGCAGGATATCTTCTTAAGATTTCTGGAAGTTCCACATATATTTTCTCTGTAAGGTAGTTACTACCTTTAGAGAGAGCTCAGGCTAATGTGAAGACTAAAACTGAGGGCTAAAATATAAAAATCTTCCAGTTCAGATGCTACACCAAAATTTTTCTCATAATAAAATTTCAAATTGATTCCTGTGTCCAACATTTTCTATTTGCTAGTTATTAGTGATGATGGTGATTATCAACCGGGCCAACCACTGAGACTGAGTGCTCAGTCTGCACAAGGAACCATGCATTATCACGTTGAATTCTCCATATTTAAAAGATTCGATTATTAATCCCATTTTACAAATGAAGTAACTGAGCGCTAGCAGACATTAAGAAATTTATCTTAGAAAGTGTTGAAGTTAGAATTCTAAGATGGCTGTTACGGACTCCAAACATTTTGCATATTGCCTTCTGAAATCTACTTTTCCTCCAACAGCATCATTAAAACTGACAAATCTATCTTTTTCTTTGCCTGTGATTACTGTCCTCCAACAAAATTCAAGTTTATCATTATGATCACCAGCTACAAAATAATTTCATCTAACTCACTTTTGCCTTTATCCTCATATAAATAAGAAACAACATAATCTATTTTCTTCCATAGATCTTAGCATTCATATTCTGTTCTCAATGTGAGTAATGATGTAGATTTGATTTAAGTAGGCTAAATAGCTTTTTAAAGAATTCCAATCAAAAAGTCATTTTAAATGGCTAGAAATGCTTACTGTTTTTTGTGAAAGCTACATAATATGTTTTCTATACTTTGAATAGAGCTCAACCTAAAAATGTTTAGATGTAAGCAAGGGAAATCATCAAAGTGTATTACAACTCTGAAGAGTAGAAATTTTTCTCTCTGGAGTATTTTATGTATTTATTGTAGAATAAATATTAAGTTTTTCCTAAGTGCAAGAAACCATTACGATGGTCACCTGTGGATCTGTTTAGAGGGGATAGCCAATGACGACTCATATTTTACACTTATTTACAATACCTTTTTTTCTTAAATTATTTTGTGTGTCTCTACATCTTGCTTATCCCAGTACATTTTATTTCCTTGAAGGCAGGATTTAGGGCTCATACTCCCCTGTTATTCACAAAATCATCTTCATCCATAATCAGGACTCAATAAATTCCTATGAAACTGAATGTGATTGTACTCAGCATGAACACAAAAATATGCCTTAGTGATGCATAGCGATATATCTGAACATATTTAGGAAAGCTATCTTTTCTACTATATACGAAATTGGTTCCAGACAGAGCATGGGTTAAAATAACTGCAGGCTGTGATAACAAGATGCTTTTACACACACACACACACACACACACATTTTGAATATATATGCTACAAATGCTAGAGAAAATTTAAATTAACATTTGGTGGTAAACCCAAGATCGAGCTCTATAGAAAATATTATCCATTCCCAACTACTTATGCATAATTTTCTCTAGTTAATTGTAGTTAGCCCCTACTATGTGTCAAATCCTTGTATACATGTTAGGTTAGATCCTATGTAATAACACATTGTTCTCTCCACTGCACACAGGAAGAAATGGAGGGTAAGGGATATTACAACGCCTTGCCCTATGTCACAGTAGCAAGTTGTAATCCAGTACTCAAAACCACACCTTCCTATCTTTAAACACTGAGTAGGCAGAAGACAGAAATAGTCCTTACCGCCTGGGCTGGTTCCAATTACTGTATGCTGCATTTTGAAGCTCACTTTCTTCTCCCTCTCCTTCTTCTCGCTCTGGTAGTTCTGGAATGTCTCTGTTAAAAATTTACACAGTGAATACTCCAAAATCCTAGTAAAACTGTGCAAGTTTTTCTTATATATACTTTATTATCAATTTGTTAAAAATCAGAACTACTTCATATTTTCACCATACTTGGCCAATTTTACATTAAGGGGAAAAGAAAACCTGATCAAATGAAAATAAAAACCTGACATTAGAATAAATCTACCATAACGTAGTCTGGATATAGCTGAGTGCTAAGGTTCTTAGCTAGTCTGTTTCTTTCCCAAGGAAACATGGGAGATAAGAAAAAGGAAAGGGGAAAATACCAGAATTTTAAAGAAAAATCTTCGTTAAGTATTTCTTAAACATAACATATGAAAGGTAGAAGCACCATGTGGGTTATAAGCGTATACAACCCTGATCGACACCTGCCTTGAAAGAACTTATCAAGGCAGAAATTTAGCATCCTGTTTCCTAAGGATGGTCCAGTGTTTTCCCTTCAAGAAAAGCAGAAAATGCTTAAAGTCCAACTTCAGTCATCCAGAAGGGCCACACACAGAATACTCCTTACAGGAAGCAGTTTACAATGTCCTTGTATTTAAGGTCACTTTTCAATTTCCATAGGAATTCAGACTTTGCCAAATGCCAGGCATGTAACAAAATGTGTCCAGTCTGTTAACTAATTGTAAATTAAACTATAAATAACCATATCGATAGTTTGTTTTTTCAAAGGTATACTTTGTATCAGTGAGCGACATTGTAAGGGCAATAGAGAATGGTTAAGTCAATTATGGTGTGTCCTTATGCTGTTAGTTAAACTTGGCTTTCTAAAGATGAATGTCCACATATTCCTTTGAAAGCAAAGAAGGCTATAAAAATTCTGATATTCTGATTTAATAAATGTTTGCAACTGATTTATATAGAAACTGAATAGTCTAAAGAAAGTATACCCTCAAATTATATCCATTCTCCAGTGACAGGAATACTGAACTCTGTCAAATCACATAACCTTTAGACTCTGAGATCAGAAGTCATATAACCCAGTAATTGTCTGTGTTTGAATATGTTTCACAACATCTTTGGAAAGCAACTAACTGTCCAAGCTCTCCCTGAACATCTCATTCTTCCTTTGACCTAAGTGTTAGGTTTTTCTTTTCAACTGTTAAGAGAAAATCTATCTGCCTAGCTGGACTGCCCACTGTTGTATGCTGGAATTCCTCTCCTGAGCAAGTTGAGGAACAAGGTTCTCAATGAGGCTGGGATCCAACAGCCTACACCTGACAGTGGGACAAGACTTTTGGGAATGAATCCAAAAAAGGGATTTTATTTTATTTTATTTCTAAAAAGGGGACTTTTGAAAAGGATGCTAAGAAGCAGACTGAGAACGAGATAGACAGAGGGAAGCTGTATCCTGAAGATGCGGGGCAGAGGTGAACACGAGCTCATCCTCGGGAAACAGAGCTAGAGGGAATAGGACAGAAGAAGCAAGGTATGGAATACAGACAACAATGAGAACGTAAAATGAGTTCCTAAAATATTCAGTGACAGCCATGGGAAGGGGGGAGGACCTTACTGATCAAGTCCAAGCTCAGGGAGCTACACCTCAGATATACTGGATCACATGTTTCTGCTTTTTTAGCTGTAAGAATATCCTGAATATCCTGAATCCTTTGATACAAAAATCCCATTTTCTTCAAATGATTCTAGAATCCTTGAATCCTTTCATCAACCCAGATAAGCTCCTATAAATGTGTCGACCATTCCTTATTCCTCTTAGAATGTGGTTTACAGGACTCAAGTGTCGTGTGCCCCAAAGAGCGAAATGGACCATTTCTCTTTGCCCAAACTCACCCGGCTAAGAATGAATTAGACTTCTTTGCGCCTGTGTTTGTTGACAACCAATGACATTTCTAGCAACTATAATAACTAACTCTACACACCTGCATGAAGATACCAGACATTGGCACAAAGTCACACAGTAAAGTAACAGAGGTAAAGTATGAACTGAGGCCATCTTGCTGCAAAACCTGAGCTCTTAACCTCCACGCCATGCTGCCCCATATTTTTATAAGGGGCTTGTATATTTCTTCTTTGAATCCGATGGTTAAGGACATGGAACCTGACTGCTTATATTCTAATATTAGCTCTGCCGATTATTAGCTATGGAACTTGGACAAGTTACTTAACCTCTCTGGTATAGATTCCTCTTCTATAAAATGCAGATTGTTTTGTTTTGAGGCCCCTTACACTAAAAGTAAATATACTTTCTCTGCAGTGAAGCAGGTGGTCATGGCACTGGACAATCCAGGCCATTCTCCTTTCTGTGCTGGGAGGGAGGCACCAGTGCTGAAAGCGGCTGTTTCTCTCATGACTTTTGAGAGACTCTAAGGCCTCAGAACTTAATAGGAATACGATGTTACCTTGGCATAGTCTTTATGTTATTTGAAGTAATATTTTAGGGGGACACTGGAATTATTGCTTTTACCATTTTGACAAGAAGCTACAATCATTTCATACCATTAAGCCTGAGACAGAAATTCCAGAGAGGAGCACGGGTGAACTCTGTACAGGGTGAAGTGAATACCCCTTCTCCCATAAAATTCATGAGGCCCCAAGGCCTATGACATTCTTTCCTTTTATTAAACACAACACATCTTTCCCTCCCCTAAGACTTTCTCTATTACTGCAGTCATGAGCACTTCACAGAGGAAACAGTGATGCCATATCAAGATACCTGCAGAGTCATGGACACCAGGGTGTTCTGGGATGTTCTGACATCCTCCAGGGAATGTTACAACTCTTCTGAGAAGGCTACAGGATGTTTGCAGAGCCATCTCTTCTCTAGCCTGCTTAAAGAGAAATCTGGTATTCAGTTGCTAATGCAACTGAAAAAACAGGCCCAGGGCTGAGAGTGTAAAATGCTTCCTTCTCGTGGAAAAGCAATCCAACAATATTTCTTTCCCTGTGCTGAACTCAGTCAGCAGCAGCATCAAAATTTAGTTCCTGCCTTTCTTAAAGGGAAAAAAAAAACCTTTCTCTGCAATAAGTGTCCTTAATACACTATCTATCAAAAGCTTTTTAAGAAGGCATACACTGTTTCCTAACGTGCATATATACAAAGAGGTTCAGCTCAACACTCTCCAAAAAAAAGAAATAACCATTAAAAATGTTTCTGAATCTGTATGTATGTTAATATAAAATAAATAAAATTTCTGAACATGTTTGAAAACACTTATGAGAGAGGAAAAGGCATGATACAATATCATACAAACTGCAGGCTCCAGAGAATTAATGAAATAACATTGAAATCTGATGTGAATTCCCCAAACTCAGTATGTTAAGAGTACTACACAGAGTGGTGCAACTTAAGATGATTGTAATTTCTTGATTTGATTTTTCACATATTTTCCACACTATGATACTTTCTTAAGTAATGGAAAGGTTGGGATGATTTTTTTTTTTTTAATCTTGAAAGAGAGAAAGAAAAGGAAATCATTCTTTTTCATCGCTAGTTCCCCGACTCTGGCTTCAAACTCTTCTTTGGAGCTTGCTACATCATTCACTCCCTGCAGCAAGCCTACTGCTTCACTCACCTGCCAGAGTATGAAGAAAAAACATCCAGTGCCATTATTCCTCCAGATTGTTGCCCCAAACTTATTTTGAACTCTTCCAAATGTTCTGCGGGCACATAAGTAATTCTGGAACAGAATACAATCCATGAAAAAAAAAAAAAAAAGGAAAGCAAAGTTTTGCCTAACAGGAAAAGATTCCAAAATACAGAAATAAAACGATCTTGTCCCTTCATCCCCACTTTTTCACACAACTCATTTAATCAGCTTACTCAGCAGAGACTCCAAACTTGGAAAGGATAAAGCACCCTATAGGCAAAAATTAGAGATTAAAGTTTAAATTTTTTACTTTAAATTTTAAACAATTAAACTTTAAAATGCTGATAGACTATATGTTTACTAATCATATGGAGGAGAAAAACAGCATTATTTCAATTTCCAAATGAGACGACTAATAGCAATTTTTAGAAAGATCTACTAATCCTGAGGCACCTGAGTGGCTCAGTTGGTTAAGTGACTGCCAGAGTTCTGGGGTCCAGACCCTCATGGGGCTCCCTGCTCAGCAGGGTGGGGGAGGGGGAGTCTGCTTCTCCCTCTCCCTTTGTGCCAACCCCCTGCTCGTGCTCTCTCCCTTTCTCAAATAAATAAGATCTTTAAAAAAATAAAGATCTATTAATCCTTAGAAACAGAACTGTCAGTAATAACATTAATTTCATCCAAAGACTTTTGGGTTCCTTAGCAAGAATAAATTATACATACTCTACTAAAATACTGGCTACCCAAATTACTTTACATTCTCCCATAATACATAATTAACTATGGGCATTAACAAGTATATAATAATTATATGTTAGCTCTATTAAGTTACGAACCCCAAAGTCTGAAGTCATCATAAATTTATGGGAAGACTCTCTAGGTAATCTGTAGCAACTCCGTAATAAGTTATTTTGGTTTTAGAGAAAAGCCTGATGTTTACACTTGAATGGTCACTTAGTAATTAAACAAGTACTGGCTGAATGCCTGTAATGTGGAAGGCACTGAGCAAGATGTTGACTACAGCTAAAATGCTTAGAAATGGATATTTGAAAATTCAAGTTCACTGCTGTTCTATAAAAGGCTACATAACTGATATACCTCCCAAGATCTTCAACTTAAGGAATAGTTAGGTAAGAGAAACATTGAATTACAAGTTGGTTCAGCACATTGTGCAACTAAAAAAGTATGTATCAGAATTACACAATATAAAAATCATGAAGACTATTAAACCAACTATCCACGACTTACCCATGAAGACAATAAGTACATAAAACCTTAGCAGGGGAGGGCACGGATAAAAAGACAGTCTTTTATGTAAAATCCACATTATGCCACTGGCATAATTTACTGAGTAAGGAAGATACGTAATTTCAGACATACTGGTTATTCCATAAAAAGCATTCACTCTGTGAGGTCACAAACTTGGAGGCAGAAGACACAGCTCTGTTTGCTCATCAGAGCGTAATGGGAGGGTAAATCACCACTGCCAAATCTCCGTATCCTCAATCACAAGAAGGATGTCACTTTTCATGAGGCTATCGTAAGCTGAGAAAGCATAAAAGAAATATAAGGCAGTGCTTTACCACCAGGGCATCAGCAAGCCTAGTCACACCTGATCACTCTGGCAGACTCTGGGGACACCTGGGAGTCTCTCCATGACACTTTTACCTCCAGGCCCAAAAAAATAAAGCACAAAGCACAGTTCAGAGGGTTTAGGAGTACACTAGGAGACAGAGTCACATCCTAATTCTGGCCCTACTTAATTTATTCATCTACAAAACACCTTCTCTGTGGTGTTAAAACTATATTGAATAGTAAATTTGAATTCATCCCTTCCCAAAATAATGAGTAAAAATGTATAACATATTATGCCAGGATGATTGATTCTATTTTATACAAAGACAAATAAAGATAAACCTAAAACTAAAAAGCCTATTCAAGAAAACCAGTACTGGGGTGCCTGGGTGGTTCAGTCCCTGCCTTCAGCACAGGTCATGATCTTGGGGAGCCCCAAGTCGTCGGACTCCCTGCTCAGCAGGGAGTCTGCTCACCCCTCTCCCGCTTCCTCTCCCCCTGCTTGTGCTCTCTCTTGCTTGCTCTCTCTAATAAATGAAAAATAAAATATTTAAAAAAAAAAGGAAACTGGTATTATTTCTGAAGATTTAATAAAGGTAAAACATATAAATTAAAGTCAGGAAAAGGTGAGGGGGAAAGCTACAATGCACTAGCAAAGATAATAATCAGTTCAAAGTATTGTGTTTTTTTAAATGTTCTGAGAAGGAAAAAATGTTTCTATCCCAAACGACGCCAAAAAATGAATTTTCCTCTATATTAGTCCCAAACTGTTTTTCATTTTACCAAGGGTAAGGGATAGGGAGTTTTACAAATATTTTTCTGACATTTCAGACAGCAGTGAGAAAAAGGAAAGAAAGCAGCTTCCACAAACGTCTACCCCAATACAGACAGCGAGGACCCCAGAACAAGGTTCCCACAATGCAACAGCGCACGCAAAGCAATTCTAACCCACGCCTGGTCGTACGGCGCACAGAACCTCCGAATCCCAGGAGGGGCACGGAAAATGAATTATGAGCTGAATAAACACACTGAAACAGCTTCTTTGAGAGCTGTATTAAATATTCTTACACATAACTAACCTTTGGTTACAAATGGTGTGGAAGGAAAAAGAATAGCGTTAGTGATGCCGAAATGTGACCCGGCTATTAATCCAGAGACGGCGCCGGCACACGCAGGCAGGATCCTTCCCCACAAAGCAGCCTGAAAGCTCAGTAGTTGGAAAATATGATTTTCAAATGAGATCACAATCATCAGTGCAATGTGAACATGTAACAATCTCATAGTTCTGTTGGGATTTACATTCTCATAGAAATGAAGAAAAGAAAGCCAAAATGTATACACTGAGTCTATATCTGGATCTATCCCGTCAACGGGAAGTTACAAAAGCATGAAATGGTTTTCACAGACAGGTTGTAACACACAGCCATAATGAGCTTTTGAATCACCGATAGTCACACATAAAAGGGGGCTCGATCATCAGCAGGTGCTGTAGAAAATCTAGAATGTGAAGCATACGCGGCGGCATCTTTTTACAATGGTGTTAACAAATGTCAATGTCTTGTGCGGAATGTGAGATGCATACATATGTAGTTAAAAGTGGGTGCTCTTGGTTGTTTTTTTTTCCCCTTTCCACCTCCCTCCCCCCACCTACACCTCCCCCAGAAAAGCATCTGCTCTTTACTGGTGTCTATAGCAGTGATTATTAACAAGCATGGAAAAATGTAACTGCAATCAATCTTTTATTCCTTGATCAGGAATTCATCCCACACTTTAGGTTAAGGCAGGTGAATTCTGATTCAGCTCGGTAATTATCTGGCAGATGTTAGAAGCAGCTGCTGCTAAGCACAAAACCCTGGCTATTATTACAGAAATATAAGAGCTCCTGGCAAGGTGGAGTGAGAAGTGAAACAGAATGCATTCTGGTAAGGCTTCACATCTGGTTTTCCATACAAAATAATGAAACCTGGAACTTAAACTGGCTGTTCTTGAACTCTTGAAACTCAAATTATCTACCCAGGCATGCATGAACGCACACACACAAAGTTCCTTGCTATCTATCACAAATGGCAAAAAAGGAATTCAGTGCCTTGTATTCAATAAGCAATGCTTTTCCTAAAACCAATCAGTTATGTAATTGAACCATTTAAAGTTTTTTGTTTTTTTTTTTTAATCCCTCCAATACACTCCTCCACTACCATCCCACATTAAGCTAGGTTCATAACAAGAGACAAAGAGGAAGAGATGTGGATGGAGCCTAGATCCAGGTAATGACTACAAAGCTTAATTGGCCAGAGGCAATGTTATGGTTCCACTCAGAGTAATGGAAGGGCTAGACTTTCTTTTTGGGAGGATTATTCACATAGCTTTTAAGGTAATTCTAAACCTTCTGCTTCATAAAAGCTAGTGATAAGAATGCGACAGGGCCAAAGCACTTCATGCAAAATGCCACTCAGCCCTGGTCAATCTAAACGGCTATTTGTTTTCATCATTTAACACACTTCTTCTGAAAAGGAATTATATGATTCAAATTTCTTTCTACCATTTACCCCATAAGTCAAACTATACCATCTGAATTTCGGCCTTGGTAGGACACTTGAGAAGATATCAATGTGTCTTGTGATTATGTTTATGAATATGTGTGTGCACGTCCACACACAGGTGAGAGTGAGGAGATTAATTGGCTAATTGATTTCCAGAGGAGGGAAATTTGCAGGATTTTTCTTATTCTCTTTTTAAATTTAAGGTATTACATTTTGACTCCTGGGATCCTAAAGCAATAATTTATGACGTTACCTCTGATATCCTTATAGGTCCTAATAAAGCTGCTGTAAGCATTAATGGGTCCAACCTGGTGCTGGCTCAGAAGGTGGGAAAACAAATAAACAAAGCAAATGATAATAGCAATAGAAAGAAGGAAAGGAGAAAAAGGAAAAGTATCTGACAACTTTCCTAGAGTTGACTAGATGCCTAACTTATGCCAAATCAATATCACAATGGTCTTATTTCTTGGCCACTTCCTAAGCGTTGCAATACATTAGAACTGAGGGGGACGGCTAGATAACCAAGCGCTGTTTCTGGTGCTCAGAGTGCCAAAAAGTGGGCAGGGGACCTGCACCAGTGCTCACAGCATAAAACATGCATTATCACACAGTAAATCAAATGAGCAATTACCAGGCCATGTGTATTTTATGCTACCTCTAAAGTAAGTAAACTAAAAGCCTTGCAATAAAGGGTCCCCATGTGGGTCTATATCCTTCATTTTTGAAGGTAGAAGAATGGACACTGGCCCACAAGTGGTAAAGAAACCTCTTAAAGTTTCTCTTTTTTCTTAGAGGCACTGAAATTTTTAATGTACTGGCACTCACATTATTAAGATAATTAAGGAATTGTCACAGGATGAAATGATCTATTCCATTATAAAATTCAAAAGGGCATGCAAAATTATGAAAGCCCACTAGAGAAATTTGGCCCCAAATAATACTACTTTTGTATAAGATGGCAGAATCCACTTCAAACAGTATGTATTTTTCTGTTTTTAATGATAGCAGAATTAAAAACAGACTGTAAATACATCTTTTCTTACCTAAGCTCTAACAATATATACTTTGCAAAAGAATAATACAGAATGCAGTCAGTAAAATAACATTAATACAGGAAAGTTTCCCATAATGGTAATCATTACATTGATTTAAGGTAAACAATTTTTCCCTGAGCTCTTATTTTACTATTTTATCCCTTATACATTAAATACAAATATTCAAAGGTTAATGCTAGAGAAAAAAAGCCAAGCTATTACATTGATGAGGTGTGACAGAGTCATGAACTGATTTTTATGTTGGCTCAAGAAACGTTTAGTAACTTTTAAAACCAAGCCACATCTATAACATGCTTTTAGCACAGTATAGGATTATGGGATAGTTTAAGCACTTCCTGACAAAATATCCTACGTGACCTACAGTTGGACTATACCAATATACTGGTGAATTCTCTGGGATCATGAGGTAGTTGACCAAAGGGTAAATTATGGGTCAGACTGACGCTGTTCTATATGCTCTTTTCCACGACTGGCCATTAAAGAACTAGCTTAGTCCTAGGATTCACATAGGTCAGTTAGGTAGTACACAGTTCCTTACGTTGAGGCCAACCCAAACCTCTTTGTAAGATCCTGGGTGGACTTTCCTGCTCTGTGAGAGATGTCTCAGGTTTTTGCAAAAGCACTGGAGTAAAATTAAACACAAGAGGCAAGCTGCTTGCAAATATTTCAACATTGTACAGTCTTAAAGAAACTATAGCTACAATCAAGACTATTCAGGAATAGTCAAATTCCCGAATGATTGATTTTTAATAAATATGTGATAATTTTTGCATATTAAAAAGAAACACAGAGTGAAAAAAAATTCTGATTCATGAATTGAAATTCTTGAATTTCCCAAGCTAAACTGGAGTCCAAATGATACTTACTTTATGTCGGGCCCAATGAGAGAGTGTCTCCTTAACATCGCTCGTGCCTGGGCATTGGTTAAACTGATAGTAGATTCTTCATTAATAGATAAGATGCAGTCCCCAACAGCAATCCGGCCATCTCGACTAATGGAACCTCCATGAATAATGCTTCGAACGATCATCCCCAAGCCATCTTTATTAGCACTTACTGTCATCCCTGTGTTAAAGGGGGAGCACAGATATGTATCAAATATGTGCCCTCAAATTCATTTTAACTTGAATTTAATAATCCCTATGGACTCATAGATAAAAGAACAGGAGTAACTTTTTTATCCAGTAAAAAAACACTGAAAGGAAAGAATAAAGTTTCTAACACAAAATAAATTTTAAGTACATTTTGAAATGTTTCTGAACTTGTATCCAGAAAAAGACCTTCTATGTTGAACACACTAGAGAAGAAACAGGTCTACACCGTGGAATGAATATAACCCAGGTTATTTCATGTGTTGCCCTTAAATAGAAAACTCTCCCAAGGGAGGTATTTTGACAATAACAAATCAATTTTATAGCAGTTCATCTCTCATACATAAACAAGAATAAAGGGCAAGACTACAAACAGAAAAGGAGTTGCATAAATTAAGAAACTCTGTGCTATTACCTTATTTCTAGATCATTTATTCATTTACTATATATTTACTAAGTGCCGAGTTCTTTTTTTTTTTAAATGATTTTTTATTATATTATGTTAGTCACCATACAGTACATCCCCGGTTTCCGATATAAAGTTCGATGATTCATCAGTTGCGTATAACACCCAGTGCACCATGCAATACGTGCCCTCCTTACTACCCATCACCAGTCTATCCCATTCCCCCACCCCCTCCCCTCTGAGGCCCTCAGTTTGTTTCTCATAGTCCATAGTCTCTCATGTTTCACTCCCGCCCCGATTACCCCCTTTCTTTATCCCTTTCTTCCCCTACTGATCATCCTATTTCTTATGTTCCATAGATGAGAGAAATCATATGATATTTGTCTTTCTCTGCTTGACTTATTTCACTTAGCATTATCTCCTCCAGTGCCGTCCATGTTGCAGCAAATGTTGAGAATTCGTTCTTTCTGATAGTTGAGTAATATTCCATTGTATATATGGACCACAACTTCTTAATCCAGTCATCTGTTGAAGGGCATCTCAGCTCCTTCCATGATTTAGCTATGATGGACAATGCTACTAAGTGCCAAGTTCTATGCTGCTTTCTTGAGATGAAAAAAGCACACCTAACACCAAGAAGCTTGTATTCAAGTCTCATCCTCAGTGCCTGAAGCATAGTGGTCAGTGCCTGAAGTATAGTGGTCTGTCACTGAAGTGATGTGGACTTAACTCTAATCTCTTCCATTTTCATCTCTAAATCTAAAGTTCTAGGAGCTCCAGATCTGGATATTTAATTGCCCTCCTGACATGTTCCCTAGATAGCTAATAGGAAATGCAACCTTAGTATATATAGAATTGAATTTCCAAGTTTCCCCTTTCCTATTTCACCAGGTTCCTTCCCCTCTTTGGTAACGGTATCATTACGCTACTCTCCATTTCTCAAAGTAGAAATGCTGGAGTTGTTCTTGATGCCTACCTCCCTCGCTCAGCTCTTATCTCTTAATCCATCACCATGTCCTGTCATTTCTAGCTCGAAGATTTATCTCGAATGCATTCACCTTTCTCTGTTTCCACACTAACCCTACACCAAGCCGGCACTTCTTGCCTCACTTTTTGAAACAGCTTCCTAATTGGTCTTCCTAATTGGTCTCCTGACAACCACCAATGCATTCTTCTCACAGCAGACACAGCGACCATTCAAAAGAGATCACATTGCTCCCTTGCTAACAATCCTTTACTGGTGTCCTGTGGTGCTAATATACAGCACACCTAATTGGCACAGTCTGTAGGGCACTGACGGCCTGGCCCTCCCGACAAGCACCCCTCTTGAGCACCATGCCCTTGGCTCCCTGTCCTCCAACCACATGGACTGCTTTCAGAAATACACCCAGTCTCTCCCCACTTCAGAATTTGCCTGACACCTTCTTCCTGCAGCTCTCACACAGCTAATTCCTTCTCACTCTTCAATACCACTTCATCAGAAAGGGTTTCTCAATAAATAAAGCTCTCTGAATTTATATTTCCTTCTACCCTACCCTCACTCTACTTCTTCAAAAATATAAAACCTTTTGAAATTATGTTTAAAACTTTATATAAAATTAATGTAAGTAAGGGAGCCTGGGTGACTCAGTTGGGTAAGCGTCGACCTTCAGCTCAGGTCATGATCCCAGGGTCCTATAATCGAGCCCCATGTTGGGGCTCCTGGCTCAGTGGGGAGTCTGCTTCTCCCTCTGCCTGCTGCTCCCCCTACTTGCTCTCTCTCCCTCTGTCAAATAAATAAAAAAAATCTTTAAATTTTTTTTTAAATTAATGTAACTAAATTCACTTAAAACCAAGTGCTAAAAGTTCCTTCAACAAGATTATGTAATTATATAATGTAAGGAAAGCTATAAAGCTATAAGGGTAGTTTATAAAAACTTGCTGTGAGAGATATCACAAATTCCTTTTTAGGTTTGTATTTTTTGTATAAAAATAAAGAAATTCTTCTATGTATTAATTTTAATAATACCAAATGATATTTCATTTATTCATATTTCATATATCATTTTCTTAATGTTTTAAAATATTTATTTATTTGAGAAGGAGAGAGTGAGCAAGAGAGAGGGCCTGAGCAGGGGGGAGGGGCAGAGGGAGAGGAAGCAGCAGACTCTCCACTGAGCAGGGAGCCCGATGCAGATGTGGGACTCTATCCCAAGACCCTGAGATCATGACCTGAGCCCAACGCAGCCGCTTAACTGACTGAGTCACCCAGGCACGCTGTATTTCGATATCTTTTTAAGAACAATCCTGACTATAATATGTTTCCAGCTTGATATTTCATGCCTGGACATGACATCCGAGCTCTAGTTAGTTATCTAGTTATAGTTCTCTCATAGAAACGAACCATTATCAAATATATTTAAAATATTCTGTTAAGACTTATCCTAATGATTTTTATTTTATTTATTTATTTACTTTTTTTAACATCCACGAATGAAGTTTTATGGGAAGCTGACCACAGCTATTCACGGACGCATCTTCCATGGCCGTGTTCATTCTGTACCAACAGAGCTGAGCAGGCACAGCAGAGACTGTATGACCTACTCAATCGAATGTGTTTACTGTCTGGTCCTTTACAGAAAAAGTTTGCTGACCCCCATTTTATATCATCATGGGAAATTTGCTAGTTCTTGGCTGTACCGCAATTTCCCCAGCCATGAAAATTCTTTTTTTCCAACAGCTCGACTGAGGTATAATTGACAAAGAAACTGTATATATTTCAAGCATATAATGTGATGATTTGATATACGGAGACCTTGTGAAATGATCACCACCACAGTTCAGTTACTTAACACATCCTTCATCTCACACAGTTCTCTTTTTCGTGTGTATGAGAACACTTTAGATTGATTCTTTTAGCAAATTTTAAGTATACAATGCAGCACTAACTATGGTCAGTGTGCTGGGTGTTAGATCCCCAGTACTGACTCATCTTATAAGTGAAGGCTTGTACCCTTTGACCAGCATCTCCCCATTTTCCCCATCCTTCAGCCCCTGGAAAACACTATTCTACTCTGTTTCTGAGAGTTCGACTTTTTAAAAAGTTTCCACATATAAATGAGATAATGCAGTATTCATCTTTCTCTGGCTTATTTCACTTAGGTTCATCCGTGTAGTCACGAATGGTAGGAGTTCCTCCTTTCTCATGGCTGAATAATATTCCACTGTAATGGACATTTTATTTATTTTTATTTTTTATTGTTTTCTTGGAAGCACATTTATTGATTTTAATGTTTCTAACAACTGTTTTCTGGAATAGTTTCTCTTTTTTTCACCAAGTTTTTATTTAAATTCAAGTTAGTTAACATATAGTGTAGTATTGGTTTCAGGAGGAGAATTGAGATTCATCACTTATATACAACACCCAGTACTCATCACAAGTGCCCTCTTTAATGCCCATCACCCATTTCAGCCCATCCCCCCATCTACCTCCCCTCCAGCAACCCTCAGTTTGCTCTCTATAGTTAAGAGTCCTTATGATTTGCCTCTTTCTGTTTTTAACTTATTTTATTTTTCCTTTGCTTCCCCTATGTTCATTTGTTTTGTTTCTTAAATTCCATATATGAGTGAAATCACAGCAGCATTATCAACAATAGCCAAACCATGGAAAGAGCCCAAGTGTCCATCGACTGATGCATGGATAAAGAAGGTGTGTGTGTGTGTGTGTGTGTGTGTGTGTAATGGAATATTACTCAGCCACCAAAAAGAATGAAATCCTGCGATTTGCAATGACATGGATGGCACACTAAGTGAAATAAGTCAGTCAGAGAAAGAAAAATACTACTGACTTTAAAATGTATTGTTGTCAAGAAAACACCTCTGCTTACCATAAACCTACAAACAAGTTTAGACACTGTTTCATCCAAGATGGGTTTCTTATGAGCAGAGAGGGTAGCTCTGAAATGTTTCAGTAGGTACTCTAGTTTGCCCTGATGCTGCCACCCTTCCCATAAAGACCCACTAAATAACTGTACTATGGTAAAATTAAAATGCATGACTATGAAACAAAATTTCATACAGTGGCCCACACCAGGCCTCCTACCCATCATCTTGTTCTCACCAGCACCATGCACTCTACAATAAAGTAAGTCACAGACGTGGGTAAGGCATCATGAACTATAGTGAACATGACCTCTAAATTCATTTTTAATGGTATATTTAACTCACGATTCTATCAGCTATCACTAATAAGGCCACCAGGTCACATCAACTACATAAACCAAGAAGCTGGCACTAATTTGTTCTGCTTGTATTTCCCTATCACCAAATGATAATTTTGCAGTTCAACAAATTCAGTGTAATAGCCACTAATTAGATTTTGGTTGTAACTTCTAGGATCTCTCGACTTTTTTTTTTTCCTGGAAGAAACAGAATAGCCCAAAGCATGTACTGTTAGACCAGAGAACTGGTTCCAAATCTGAGTTCCACCACTCCTAATCAGTGTGGCCTTGGGCGGACTTAACGTCACCCTTGGCCTCATTTTACTCATCTGTAAAATGGGAATAATGCCCCCTTTTAGGATTGTTTAAAGAATTATCTGACAAAAACATGTGGAATTCCTTTCAAAGTGCCTGGCACAAAGTGTTCAATAAAGTACAAAATAAAAATAAAATAAAACTCACAAAATGTATTTTCAATGCATCTCTATCCCAATCCAAAGCTACATTGGTCTCTAAGAGCTAAACACAAATCTTAATTCAGCTTCAAAATGAAGCTTCTTTCAGCAATCTTGACATAGCCTTGGGTTACTCAAGCACTGAAATGTATCATATGGTATGTGAAAATCAGAGACAGACTAAGATTTGAGTACTGGTTCTATTCTAACAGCTGAGTACTTACAGAGAAATTCCTCAGCCTATGTTTCTGTTCCTAATTGGTGAAAAGAGGATAATACCTTTCTTTCCTTCTTACCTTTTTACCTTTTCTTTTTACCTTCAAAGTCCTAATACAACATAATTATCTAATGGACCACAAACCTTATCAAAAATCATCAAGATGAAATTTTTAAAAAATCACTATATGCATGTGTAGTGTACCTGCATATAACATTACTCCCTTAAATTTAACAAAGTAAAAAAAAAAAGTGATTCATGACATCAAAGCAAACAGAATGTGGCAGCTTTTATGGAAACCTGTCATTTATTAATAATTTCTCTGGTTAACCCCTGAGAAAGAAACAAACAATCCAGAAGGCTAAAACTGCAAACAACCTTACACAGTTGATTAAAGGGAGACTCGGAATCTAAGAAAAATGTGTTCAGTAATAAACCCTATCATAACATATTCTCCTACCAGCACAAAGCCAGCCTCTAGTTAGGTTTTCTAAGACATAAACATGCTTTTCATTACTTTAAATTGTAAAGACAACACGTTCTTACATTAAAAGCTTAAATGAACGCTTTATTTTAATGCTTTACACAGATTTTTTAAATAGTCCTTTTTTTGTGATTCCTTTCACATTTAGTTACTCTTAAGTGCTATAAAAATCTGAATATTGAATATCTGTCATTTGAGATCATAGAGAAATGTTCTCCCTTTGGCATACTGAATGCGAGCCCCAAAATGTTAGAGGAACCTCATTGGGTTCCAGAAAGTCTAACATCCAGGGACAAAGCCCTGTAAATATTTTGCATACATAAATTATTTCAAATAATGTCAATGAACCAGAGAAATAAAACTAACAGTTACTTGTACTTTTGATATTACAATTTAGTTGGTAAACTAATGATGGTATAATTTCATACTTATAAGTAAGTTGTTTAGTCTCACAAAGCAAATGAAAGGGATTTCTTAGCGTTTACTTTAAGAAAAAGCCCCAAATCAATACAGCTTTTATTGCATCTTTAGGATTTCATTAAAAAGTCTAAAAATCATCTGGCATCTTGCTGTTTCTGTAGCTGGATGACTTAGATTAAAAACATAGATACCATCCCAAAATTTTCTGATATCCTTGCTTTTAACTGTTGTGGCTTGCTGAATCAGAGCTGCTGAGTTTGATACAAGTTCAATATCATTTCCTTCAAGAATTAACTCATGTTTCTGGGCTTGAGATACTAAACAAGCAACACTTGGCCTCATCTGAACCCTGCAAATATATTTTTCACCCTAGACATTTTGGATCTCAACAAGAGAACCATTCTCCTGAATCACAACGTTGATGGGGAAGTGAGCATTCACAGACCTGATCTTACACTGGAAGCCCAGTGGAATGCCCTTGATCGTGTTCTGTACATGACAACAGACACTGCAGACAGTAGCCAGTTCTGTTCTAGTTTCCCACCATTTGTCAGCTCGGACCCTCTTCTTTTGCTTTCCAAGGCGACTGACCTCTACATGGATGTGACTGATGTCCCTTCACAGGGTTCCTCTGGGGCTCTTCACCGTAACAGTGCATCCCTTCGGAGTGTGCTCGACATCTTTTAGAATGTCGACAGTCTGAGTGTTGACAATGGTCTTTGCTCTCACAGTAGATGTGGCAAAGAGCTCCTGGGGCTCTTTTTAAAATCAGGGGCGTCTGGGTGGCTCAGTGGGTTAAGTGTCCAACTCCTGATTTCAGCTCAGTTCATGATCTCAGGGTTGTGAGATCAAGCCCCATGTTAGGCTCTGCACTGCACGTGGAGCCTGCTTAAGATTATCTCTCTCCCTCTCCCTCTGTCCCTCTCCCAGCTCACACTCTCTTTAAATAAATAAACAATTTAAAAAAATAAAATTGAGGCTTAAATGAATTTCCTGATATAACGAGAGACTATGGACTCTGGGAAACAAACAGAGGGTTTTAGAGGGGAGAGGGGTGGGGGATTGGGATAGGCCGGTGGTGGGTATTAAGGAGGGCATGTATTGCATGGAGCACTGAGTGTTATACGCAAACAATGAATCATGGAACACTACATCAAAAACTAATGATGTACTGTATGGTGACAACATAACATAATAAAAAAAACAAGGACACTTCACTTTTTACTGCTTTTTTTTCCAAGTGCTTAATCACCTTAGCATTTTTTTTTTATGTCAAAACTTAGAAGTTAAGGTAGACGTAACCTAAGTGTCCAACAATAAATGAAGAAATAAACAAAAGGAATATTCAGCCTTAAAATGGAAGGAAATTCTGAAAATATTTTTTTAAAAAGGAAGGAAATTCTGACACATGCTATGAATGGATGAGCTTTGAAGACATTATATAAGTAAATAAGCTAGTCACAAAGGGTCAAATACTATGAGTCCATTTACCTGAGGTACTTAGGATACTCAAGATTTATCGAGACAGAGTAGAATGGTTGCCAGGAACTAGGGGATAGGGAGAATATTTATTATTAATGAGCACAGAGTTTCAGTAGGAGAAGACGAAAAATTACTAGAGATGGTTGGTGGTGACAGTTGCACAACAATGTGAATGGACTTACTGTTACAGAAATGTACGCCTAAAATGATTTTAAATGGTCCATTTTATGTATCTTGGACCACACTAAAAAATGATGTAGACTGGCATACTAATAGAACAAACAAAAACCCATTTGACTGTCTCAATAGATGAAAAAAATATTTGACAAAATTCAGCATTCTCTCAGCAAACTAAAAATAGGCAAGCAATCCAAAGGGTCAGTTTGTAAAACCAGGTATGATCAAACCATGACTCTTACATGAGTCTCCCAACTGCTTCCAAAATACTTTACCAGCCTACGCCAGAATGATCTTAAAACCCAATCTGACCCTGTCACTTTTCTGCCCTCAGCAACCGCTGCCTATAGGAACCTCCAGCGGGTGCTAGGACAGAAGGGGCCAGCACAGGAACCCCTCTAGCACTGCCTCCCACCTATCAGTCCTTTAGCATCAAATCTCACCCTGCCCACTGTCACACCTCACTTCATCCATGCCCCACAAAGTTCAGCAATGCTTCGCCTTTCTCTGCCTCAGCTCTAGCAGCTTCCAGTTTTTCCCAATTATGCGATAAAAATCTCCTTGAAATTTTTCTAAACTCCTCCACATTCAGAATAGGGATCAGCTATTCCCTCCTTTAAACCTTCCATGTTCATTCTATGAATGTTTAGCATAGCATGTACAATATTTTAATGCATTTAGGATTTGATACGTCAATTTGCTTACTCTCTTAAACTCATGTTCTTTGAGGAAAGTGGTTAAATCGTGGTGTCTATGCATAGTGACTAGCTAGAATATAGAAAACAATAAATGTTCAATAGATGAATAAATAAATACACTAAAATAGGGATTTTCACATGGGCTTTGAAAAAAATCTCTGCCTTATAAGAAGGTTAAAAAAATGGGTTCCATGGCCAATTAAATGTAAGAAAATTCTATAACTTCTTAGAGATCCACAACGCACATTTGAATACCAAAGATGCTGAGAAGCAGTGCAAACAAAAACCTGTCTCCTTAAGTGTATCACATTCCCAACTTCCAAACTTGTAGCCCTTTTATAACTTCTATTAACATCCTACAGAACAAGTATTCAAAGTGATCCGCTTTCAGAAACTTCATTAACAGATGAAATATTTCTGACATATTTAGATATCTAGAATATGTCTCATAATTAACAAAATATAGAAAGTTCTATAAAGTCTTATATTACTCTATTAAATGTAATATATAAGAAATAGTAAAGCTAAGTAAAAATTCTCTGCTATAATTCTCCATTTAGCTGCTGTAGTAGTACCCAGCTGTCACCAAATGGAACAAAATTTAGAAAGAGATAGAGACTGGAATTCCACTCACCAAGTAAGCACTGTTAGACTTCACTGCCAAGTCTCAAATTTAACAAGGAAACAAGACTCTGCCATAAGATATCAATGCAAAGGGCTTTGGTTGGTTACATGACAGAAGGAACAAGATCTCTGATGCAGAGCTGAACAGTGTCTTGGGCTGCAACTGGGCACCCAGAGCAACTACTTCAGGATGCTATTTATCAGCACCAAGCACTAGGGACACAGCTGAGTAATGAACGCAAGAGAACAAAAATGCTCTCCCTCCATCCAGTTTTAACTATTGTAATTAGGATTTTCTCTCTACAGGAAATCTTCTTTGCCCAATTCAGTAGGTTTTATGATTATTAACCAGCCTCAACCCTTTATGGGTAAAAGAGGACACAAAAATCCTGCCACCTGGGAAGAAATATTGAATAACTTGCATTTATACTTTGGTGGTGGCACACCTGGCTGTCTTTTTAGTCTTTATTTCAGTGAATGAGAGAAATTAAATACAAACTGACTTATGCATAACTGGTAACATTCAAAGAAACTAATAATTTACTTCTTCAAAGAATTCGAAATTCCAAATTGCTGACTTTTCATTTTCTAAGAATTCCTTTTCTGATTCGCTGTTTCATACACAAACAATTCATATATCTTTTACTTGAATGTGAATGAGGCTCATGAATACTTTTAAATAATTAAGAGCATGAGGATTTAAGCTAGTCTGAAGTAAACAAACCTGTTAACCATTTCAGGAAAAATAAAGAGTACATAAAAGGAGAAACCAGAAAAACTACGGGAACATTTTTAACATCTATTTTATTGCCTACAGTCAACAATGCTGAAACCAGGTTCGATATTTGTCTCTGGCAAGCGGGTTGAGAGGGAAGATACGCGTGGAAAGGAGGGAACTTACCTAGGCTAGAATTGCCTTTTGCTATAGTAATAGTCCTCTCGAACGACTCTTTGGACAGGTTTTGGAGCATGACACACTCTGCACTCGAGGTCAGGGAGCTCTGCTGAATTAAGAACTCGGAGCCCTGACAGACAATAAATAAATAAATAAATAAGTCACACAGGAAAGGAAAACAAGACTGTGGAGTATGATTTCAACATCATCCGTGTTCTCTAATTGGCTGTGCCTTCTTCAGCAGGAAGCTATAACCAAAATAAGTTCATAGGTTGGATTCTGCAAATCTCAGCGTCAACAGAGCACTTGCGCCAAATGCAGGGGTGAGCCAGAATACTGCAACATGTCACTGTTTCCAACCTCATCATAATATACAGTACATATCTTTAAAATGTTACCTTTCCAGTTGAATCAGGTAGCACGGGAGCAGTAAGTTCTGCACTTGATATCATTTCATTTGGTAGGTGAGATTCAGCCCACGTTCTCGTGTTCTCACATTTGTATTGCTGTTCAATAGCATTTGCAGGTGTATAATCATTTACAGTAAAGCCAGAGGCGGGACCCAGGCTCAAGTCTACTGAAGACGGACTCTCATCCTGTCTTTGCAGGAGATTCTGGGTGTACAGATCCTCCAAGGACATGTGCAGATCAAGCACTGGAGCTGAAGAATTTTCAGTAACATCCTGATGATTAAAGAACAAAAAATAAAAAATCACAGCCAGAGTTACATCAATGTATTTTGCAAAACCATTTGTTAATGAAGAACTAGTGGAAAACAGAACACAATTTAATTATTCATTACTCAAGAAGAATTAGCGAACATACAAATTCTTCTCTTAGCTGACATTCTGCGTATCTTTATTTTTATAAACGCCTCTGAATACATTTCCTGCAGATCACATATGTCATGTTCAACTGAGGTATACTTGTACTATATACTGTACATGAGATCATTTAGATACAATATTATGTTCTATTCACAAATAAAATTATAGTTCAATCCACACAGGAAAGCAAGTAACTGGTATTTTCAAATCTTATTTAAAGAATAGTTCATTTTCAATCAGTTTGAATTTCCTACGCAAGATCAAGAGCATAAAGAGAATATTGATTCTGATTTACAAGAATCTCCAAGGAAAAATCATTTTGATAGGCATTTCTATGTATTCATGGAGAAAAGAAAGCCATGTAATTCAAATTATTATAGGGAAAGCTTTCATAAATGTTCTGCAGGGTAAACAAAGGGAATACTAAGAAGGTGTGTAATAAGATGTAGGCTCTAATCTACGCTCTCTTATCAACAATCTACACATCACAACAGAACCTCTCTTGACTTTATATTTGATTTCTAAAATTCCCTGAAACTCTACAATTCTAGTTTGACATACCTGTATACATCTATTTACAACAGATATATTCTATCACTTACGTGCTTTGGGCAAGTAGTCACTCCATGAACTGCTATTGAATAAACATACCAGTTTTCCCTACAATTCTCTTATTAGTATCTTAAAGTATAAAAGTAGCATATGAATACATTATCATCAGAAAAGACTCAAGCCATGCAGGTATATATATGTGTGTGCATACAGAGTATAACATGTAAGCTCCCCCTATGGTTCCTACTTCCATTTTTTTCCCTGATAGAAAGAGCTGGAATCAGCTGAATGTCTGTGAGAATTTTTTATTCATTTGCATACTAAATATGTACAAGTACATGTGCACACTCACCCATACATGCAGTTACACATTTTTAAAACTAACCTAAACCATTAATTAAGTAGAATGTTTTTACTTCCTTTTTTGAAGTATCTTTCTATCTAGACATGAGAGATTTCCATGTCAGTAAATAAACATCAACATCAATCTTCTTATGACCACAGAACTACTCCTAAGTAGGAAAGGCCCCGGAGTGCAGACTGTGGAGTGCATGCTCAGATGCTCACTCTACCACTAGCTGTCCTTTGTACCTTGGTCCCCTCAGCTATTAACTGGGGAAAACAAAAGGACCTAGTTCAGGACTAGCGGAAGGACAGAGAGAGTTCATACCACCAAGTAATAATAACATGTCTGACTTAATGGAAAATGCCCCATAACCATTAGCCATTACTGTTATTTTTATTACACATCTTTCTGCAAGCGAGAAAATTTGTTTAGTATAAATGCCTAGAATTCTGGGCCAAATAATATGCACACCTAAAATGTTGGTACATACTGCCAAATAATCTTCCAATTTTCTTTCACAAAAATATGGGACTACCTGTGAGAATTATCTTGCCAACCCTAATTTGGTAATTTGATCTGAAAGAAATATATTCTAGTAAATATAAAATTTAACATTTACTATGCATGTCCCTGACAATTAAAGAGGACATGCCATTTGTATATCTCCTGTCAACAGTCTCTTCATATATTATATCCAACTTTTCATCAGGGGGGTTCCACTTGTTCCTGTCATTGATATACTTTGTAGGTAAAGTCTGTAATATATACCACAAGTATTGTACATGTTATATAGATATATGCAGAAATTAAATTCTTTACATAATCAAGAATTCTTTTGTAACTCTTTATGAAATTCTTTAATCAAATTTGTCAAAATTTTTTGTGCTCCAGGGTTTCAAAAGTTGCTTAATGAGTCCTTCCACACAAAGAAAATGAAATGCTTTCTAGTATTTTTCTTCTGTTTTATAATTGCTTTCTCTTCAGATTCAGTTTTAATCCTTCTAGAATTCATTTCAGGGTGTGGTGTGAGATATAGATCTCATTCTGTTTTTTCTAAAAGGGTAATCAATTTTTCCAACAGAGTTAATTATATTCCTCTTATCAGCGTAAGTTATCATCTCTCTGGAATTATCAAGTATTCCTGGTACAAAGAATTAAGGCAAGTGGGAATATCGTACAAGCAAGTAACATCTTTAGACTCTTCAGGAACAATGATAAAAAACCATCATCCTCCACATTGCTGGAACCTAAACAATAACCTGTTGGCCCATTCACCCAATTTTGATGATTTTGCTCTGATGAAAAATAACAATGCACTTACTACAGAATTAGCTTCTGTATTACTAATATTTAGCAGTATATCATCTTCCCCAGTCCTCACATAAAGATAACAATTAAAACTGTTTTTCATCACAAAAGGAGGTCAAGCCACCCTTGTTAGCTAGGGTTTACTATAAATCGTGTGATAGAAATTTCCATGCATTATTCATAAAGGAGTTAACACAGACACAGAAAAGAAAGAGCTAATCAACACAGCAGACAACATACGCCTACTTCAGAAATGTTTCTGGTTGCTGAACAACCAACTGAGTTTTATTTTTAAAAGTCTTATGGATCTAAAGGAAAAGCAGTTCTTCCCCTGTAAGATGTTCGAAAATAACTCTATAATTTCCCAGTGCAACTTGGTACCTAAACTGAAGTCTTGCAAAAATCCACATTAACACGTGCCTCTACTTTATATATTCTTGTTCTCAGGAAAAAAAAAAAAGAGAAAGAGAAAGAGAGACAGGTTAAATAAAAATGTCAAATACACTTGAAAAGATCTGTTTAAGGGCGATGAGTAAGTTAGGATGATACCTGGGCACGCTATTTACCCAGATGATTTATTTATATAGACCAGCTAAGTACTGAAACATTCACTGGGCACAACCGGAATTTCTTCATAAGTCGTCTACCACAGAAGTCCTTCCATAGCGTGGGAAAACATACTAAAAGCACAGCCACTCCAACTCACCACCTTTCTCCCACTCTTTCTGACACAGGGTATAGTACTTCTTTTATTGTTTGTACACCAATCCTACTGAGCAAAAAAGGGACTTCTTTTATACTTCGAAAGCTTGCAGTTTTATCACTAAGACTTCCACAATCACTCTCATCATGTTGGCTAGAGTGATTTCATTAGTTTTTGATACCAACCGTTTCTCCAAAGAAAGAATTTGAGCATGGGTGTGAAGGCCGCCATACTGATGCTACAGAATGACAGAAAGTGGAGATCTGTAGGAACAAATGGATTTTTTTTTAAAATCACGGAATCCATTAGCTATGTTTTGTGTGCAAGGTGCAAGGAGGGGCTTCTATCCTGACAAACACCAAGTTCAACTTGCACTAGAATTAAAAGCATTTCCTAGTAGACCATATGAGGAATGAAGGACTGGTAATCATTTCATCCCTGGAGCGAGAGTGTTGGATATACAACAGAAGGTGGGGCTTGGGAGTGGGGATAAGGAGTATTAGGGGAGACTCATTACATAAATAATCTTTACTGGGTGTATTTCAAAATCCAAAACAGGAAAAAATAAATGAAAGCATCTTCTCCCCAAAACCATGATGAGCTTTTAAATAAAAGTCTACAAGCATTTAAGTTTGGAAAACAATTACTTCTGCATTTTGTTGTCTTTAAAGGTGACAAGGAAAAAGGGGATAAAAAGAAGAAAATTTAAACCTACAACAATGAGAAAACCCACTGGATTTTTGCCTTTAAAATTCACATCTCAATGACTTGCCTCTATTAGTCCAAATGCCATAGGAGTAGCTCTACTATATTTTTCAGATTTTTAGTAATGGTTATTTTCCTTACATGATAATTAATCAAATTATATGAATACCACTCCTTAAAAAAAAATCAGAATGGGCTCCCAGGTGGGAGAGTTTTGGACGAAGGAGTTCTGACATACGCCTACGAGCCTTTGGTATCTAAGCTGCTTTCAGGCGCACACTCTGCTCTTAGGAGTCAGGCCTCCCTCCTACGGTGAGTCCCTGCTCTGGTCGATTAGTTCTTACAACTTCTGGCAGCGTACCTGACCAAGGTGAAATTATTTGTGCATTTCCAACCACCAAGATTATTACATATCTAACAAAGCCAAAAACCTGAGGAATCACTGAGATCTTCACACTCTGTTTTACACTTCTTTAAATCAGTACAGAGCCTTCTCTGCCTTAAATATCATATATTATAAGATTTTATGTTATCGATTTGAGGGTTCCAAAGTGAGCTCACTCTTAAGAAAAATGACCAGGAAAAAAAATGGCCAGTTCTAAATTCCATAACGAATTGCCATTCTGTCTTTTTAAAATAAATTTAGTGTAAAGAAACAGGAAGATAAATACATCATCTAATTTTTTATTTACATACAATTTTCTGGTAAATATCTTGGTGCTATAAAGACACCACAAAACAAAAACAAAAATAAAAAACAATGTTGCAGAGATTTACCACTATGCAGAAACAGTCCTACTTTCTAAGAAAACTGAAAGCACACAGGAGTTTCACAATGTGTTTTAAAACATCCTTATTAATGTCTTCTTTGTTGTTTTGTAGTTTAAATATTTCAGTTGATAGGCCAGCTTGCCAAAATCTGCTTCAACAAAGGAGTAAACTGCTTAGGAAAAAAAAAAAAAAGGAGGCAAATAGAATTCAGTAAGCCAATATGTTGTGCTGCATACAGCCAGCATTTGCCCTGTAAAATATATGCTTCTCAGTATGCAGATTGTGTAATCCCTTTAAGTAACAATTACTAAGTTAAACAATGCAATCTGTCCCACTGGCAAGAGTGGTGCGCTATGCTGTGGACTAAGGAGGGTCCATTAGGAGATGAACTCCGCTTCCAGCCCTGAGGCCTGTAGAGACTGAACACGTTCCAGACAGGACGCAGGCACATAGACAGTCTCAGGTGTGGTGAGAGAGGAGCAGCTGCTCCATTCAAGATTATACCTTGCAAACCAATTCAAGGAGATTTCCCAGCATCGTTTGCAAGGATAACAGGTGCACCTTGAACATAAAAGAAAATGCTTTGAAAATGTTCTGGCCAAAAAATTACTTGTTAATCAGGAAAGGAGGAAAACTGTGCTAGACCTGTGGAAATGCTATTTTCCATCTTATTCAAAAATACAGATTTCCTTCCTGCTGAATTTAATTTATATGGAAAATATATATTTCATATATTTAAGAAAGTTACTGTCTAGTCTTTTTATCTTGCTTTTTAATGATTATTTATGGTATATTTCCAACATGGAAGAATAAAGAAATTATATCCATACGTGAAGTCTTTGCCCAGATGGAATAAATGTTAACATTTTGCCATATTCTCTTCAACTCTCTTTCCTCTTTAAAGGATATAATGTATTACACATACAGCTGAATTCCCGTGTTTCTTTCTTTCTCAAAGAATAACTTCTTTCCTGAAGTTGAAAAAAGTTATTCCTACACATTTTTAGTTTTTTTAATACACATACTCACACACATACTCATGAAATACACTGAACTGTTTTGTGCATTTGTATTTCTGAAAATATAAAAAACTCTAACAAATCAATAGGTAGAAAAAAAACACAATATAAAAATTGTCAAAAGATACGAAAAGGCCACTGACACAAGTGAAAACCGAAAGACCAATATACGGAACAGTGCTCAACCCCACTAAAAAGCGGAACTCCAAATGCAAATAGTAAGATACCATTTCATGCCCAAAAGATTGGATAGGTTTTAAAATATTACTTATTAAACATTATAAAGTACATCACCAAGAAAATAAAGGGAGTTGGGGCATTTATGCCAATAATCTATTTCTAAAATACATATGGCACAGATATGTCAAATAGTAACTAAATTCTTCATTCATATCCAGAGACTTAATCATACTTTGCCATTCACTGTGATTTCTATGTATTTTTTGGCATCATTTTATATAAAAACATATGACAGTATTAAATTTAATTTTCTAGTAAATATTAAATTAATGCAAGAAATATTTTATTATCCAACTCTGCATGAAAATCAATTTTAAAACAATTAAGAAAATAAAGTTATCCTCATGATTTTTCTAAAGCAGACACAGCTAAATATACAATTTGAGAAATACATTTCATTAAAATTTTTCTATCATATAAATCTTACTCAAAGCTTTGAACCCTTGTCTCTACACAACAGAACCTCAATTTAAATAGTACCTAGCAGTCTAAAAGATGCTGAATCAACACTACCTCAATGAAACCACTTTAATCTGATAATGGATCCATGACTGGAAAAAACATAATTCCTCTAACGTATTACTCCCACCATTCCCCATAAACACTGATCTCTAGATAATTGCACACAAGGCTCTCCCATAAGTAAAATGACAATTCCTATGTACCTTGGGAGGAGAAGATGGAAGGGAGGGGCCATAGTTCAGGCCATCGCTACAAGCACTGCCGTGAAGAGATAAAATAGAGGCTTGAGTGGAGTAGATACTGTCATTATCCGGAGAGTACTGAGATTCAAATGTAGATTCATCTGCTAAGTCAGCCTCGTTCGTGTCCACCTAGGAATCAAAACAATAATATCAGTTGGAAATTCTGGTTACCTATATGACAAGTGTCCACTTGAGACTAAAAAGCATCCCGGCATTCACTCTATTTCCTACATGACCTCTTCACCTTTTTCAACACCTCAAAGACTGACTAAGACAACAGCAGGAGGACAAACTGCTGCTGGCATTGTTTACTTATTCCACCAATAAAAGGACAATGGTAACAATTAACAATAGGCCTGGATCCATTCGAAGTTTAAGTGGTCCCATAAATTAAGGAAAATATTTACTTTTTCCAGTTCACATTCTTTTCTAAAACCACCTGCCCAACTCCTAGAATTTTATAATAAAATGAATGAGGTCAACACTTTTCCTATTCAACTAAAATAAACTATTATTTAACAAGGCAGCTAGGCAATTATCCATTTATAAAGCTCACTAAAACAGTATCTTTAAAGTTATTTTTTTTTAAGTAGGCTACACACCCGTATGGAGCCTAATGAGGGGCTTCAACTCATGAGCCTGAGATCAAGACCTGAGTTGAGATCCAGAATCAGACGCTTAACTGAGCCACACAGACACCCCTATTTTAAGTTATTTTAAACTAGATTTTGAAACCATTCAAGTTGTAGGTTCAAAGTTGCTGGTGATGGTCAGAAACGAAAAAGAGTATCTGTGATTTCATACGGAAATTACACTAACAAACAAGGAGCCTAATTATGGTTATGGGGAAGTTATAAAGTTGTAAACTCCTATTGTTGGAAAACTCATATAAAGTAGAACATTTCATTATGTATTATCTAAAACTCCTAATACTATCTTCTGTGGCAGAACCAAGTGAAAGAATAAACTCATGAGGAGCTTGTTTATAATTCACTCACAGTTATACTTTAGAATAGATAGAACTAACATAAGTATTAGCCTTCTCTGATGTTATCAGCATTTTCTGTCTTGATGGCAAAATCCTGTGTGTTCTACTTCTTTGTGATTTCAACTTGTTTTGCCAGGAGAATTATAACATTATACCAGGTCACATTCTTGCAAAAACATGCTAAGAACACAGGTACACCATTTCCAAGTGACCTTCTCTCTAATAATATATTTTAAATACATGTTCAAATTCACTAGTGAACTACTTTGTGGAGGTTTACCCTTCACAAATGTTTATCATGTACAACAACTAGACAGTAAATACTTCACATCATATCTAGACAGATGGCATTAACTAAGCTTTGTGTCATGGATTACTGATTATATTGTAATGTGATATTATTGTATTTTAATAATATACACCAAAACTTTCCAAAAGACAATTTCAGGAGCTGGTTAACTGAAAAATATTAAGAAGAAAAACTGTCTCCCCAAAATCAGGATTATCAAAATCAAAGAAATAATTCATACTCGGTTCTAAAGCAAGATATGCACAACTGGTTATAACTACATAATGGAGAATGCCATGGGTTTTAAACCTCACTCTAGTCTGATACACTGAAACAAGGATTTCAAAAGCTGGGTATATCCTTTCTAGTACCTCTGGGCATTATTTGCCCGAAAGAAAGGTAGGCCAGGAACCTGGCTTTAATAAGAGTAATGGAATAGGACGTACAATTTGTTATATTTATGTTGTATAAATGTCACATGTTTATTTATATCTGGTATTTAGCTTTATGTCTTAATTATTGCTATAGTATTGTCTCCTCTACCAGACAGTAAGGTTCTTAGGAGCAAGATTCATGCATTTATTCATCAAAGTGGTCTCCAGTGGTCCACAAACACATTTATTCTAATGAATGATTTTACATAGATCAAGTAAAAATAAAATTTTAATTTAAAATTTTCTAGTAAATCAGTGATGTTTATTACATTTTGTAATTATAGAAAACATGGGTTTTGACTATTTTGGAGGCTTCTGTGTTCTTAATAACCGAACCAATTTATGTGGTTTTCAGATTATTTGTATCAAATGGAAAAAATATACTTGTTACCTCATTAAAAGGTAGCCAAAACAACTGATTAACTAAAAACAGCTAAACAATGCCTAGAAATGGCCCAAGTATGAAATTAGAGCAAATGATGCTTCAACAACTTTTGGTATGATATAAAGGTTAATTCTACTAGTTGTCAGAATGCATTGCTAACTGAATCTCTTCCCTAAATCCAACAAATAATTTTCATACATTATAGTTTTTCTTCCTATTTTGAACTATGAGAACCACTAGAGTTGAAATGAAAATGTTGGGTTTTCCAACACATTATGAACAAAGAGTTTATAGTAAGATTTTAGAATATTTCGAAAGGCAAAAAATTAGACACATAGGATTTCTGAAAGAAGACTTGATAGGTTGTGGCCACTAACCAGAGCCAAGTCAGCCCTGAAGAGGACTCTGTCAGCCAGCCCTTCCTCCTCGCAGGAGTGTGGTGGGTGGAGAAAGGAATCCTCCTTAGCAGAAACATACCCTTCTTCTGGTGAAAGCTGCAGGGAGAAGGAGGCTCAGTGTTTGAGGATGAGGATGAGGGAGAACAGCAAAGAAGGAAAGAAGGAAAGGTGGGGGGGATAGAAGAAGACAAGTAAGGAGAAGAGGGAAAAAATGGGAATGTTTTCAAATGATAACATACGACTTATAGAACAATGAACATGAAATATGATAAATACTCATATTTAACATCTTTATTTGTTAAGACACAACAAGGACATTCTTCTAATACCAATACATCATCTGTTAGATGAAAATCCCTTCTAATTTTTTCATTCTCCTTATAAAAGATCATGAAAATCAACAATTTTTATATTATATAATAATCTTCTGGTCAGTTTTATCTGCCAAATATTCTGGCTAAACAATGACCTCTTAATACAAAAATAAGTAAGGAGCCTTTTAGTAAGTTAAGATATGAAAGAAGTTGCAGAGGGAAAAAAAAACATTACAAAGGAAGGATCAATTTCTCTCTGTCATCCCTTACTAGAATGTTATTTTAAAGAATGTGATTTACTTGAGAAGGAGTGTCAGAGAACCCTACAGTGAAGTCTTTCAATTGAGCATAGCTTTAAAAACACTAAAAAAACTCTACGTGTACAGAACGTACTTAAATTACATTCCTAATCTATTATATTGCAACCTTGATCACACTGACAGAAAACCTAACGCATTTATTCCAATCTCAAATAAAATAGCCTGAAATAGATTTTCTTGCCTACATCACCCGTATCAGCAACACACGCAGAAGTTCCCTCCTTTCCTCTGTTGTCATAAATATATTTTCAGAGGTTACTAAGGTTCTTTGTGGAATACAAAGTGAGGCATGAAAAATCTAACATTGCAAATGTATTAACAAAGCTTACTATTTGAACAAATTCTTTCATAAAGTCAACAAATTGTTATTTGATGTTTATGCAAATGTACCTATGTGTTTGCATTTTCTTAAGAAAAGATGTATTTGACCTCTGACTTAAAAATATATTTATACATTTAAAAAGTCCCACAAATATTGAGAATGTTGCTAATATTTACTTGCAATTCAGTGATAAGTGCAATGTTGTAATCACTATACCTAATAAACATACTGACATTATGTAGCATGAACTGATTATTTATTAATACCGCACTAATTAATGACAGGAGGGCGACTGCCTCCCAGGAGAAGAGCCACAAGCTGATGAACCCACTGTGAAAAGTTCAATTTCTTGCTCTGCTGTAATTAGACAAGAAATGTGTTGAAACCAACAGAATGCAGGTCCTTACACCACACTGACAGAGATTCTACTTTATTCCACTATAATTAAAGATTGTACTGTTAGTGGTGAATGCTATTAATTTCTCTAATACCCCACTATATTGGTATAGACATTTTAAGGCATATTTCTTTTAAAATATTCGATTCTATATTCATCATAACCTTATTACCCAATAAAAAAGATCAAAAGCATACTACAAAATCATAATTTAATGTTATAAATTTATTTCTGAATCTTGTTTTCTCTCCTTTATTCTTTTAAAAAATACTACTCAATTAAATCTTTACACTCACACGGCTGATAACCATACCAATGTAAACCACCAAAAGTCGTGATTCACTCATGAGAACACCTTCTGAAGCTAAAAGTAAGCCTAAAAGCCATTTTGTTTACAAATTGAAAAAAAAATCAATAAAATCCAAATTCTTACAGGTAAAGGTTTAGCAACTCCGATTCTCACGGTTCCTGGCGGTGCACCCTTCAGGGCCTGCACAGCTTCTTCAAGACTGCTGTTCTCCAAGTTAACATCATTGACAAACATGAGTCGATCTCCAGGAAGAAGTCGACCATCCTTTTCGGCAATGCCACCAGGTACCAAAGAACGAATTACAATCACAGTGCTTGCTGGATCAATGGGATCCTGACAGAATGGGGAAGGAAACATTAATAAAAAAGAAGGTAGTTCCTTTTTATTGAAAAAACTTTTTTATAGATTGGCCTCTGAATTATAATGGATGGGTAACTGTTTCAAGTGCCTCAAAAAAGAATTTTCATGCAACACTTCTAAACAAATTATCTAGGTAAAGGCTATCTCCATTTTGAAGAGTTTAGAAGAGTTCCCCTAAAGGATGGTACCAAGTTGTTCCTGAGTAGACCACTTCAATCGTACAGATGACTATAAAATTATTTTAATTTTTGATAAACTGTCCAATCTAGTAACTGTCTTCTGAGTCTGGACGTCAGATACAGGAATTACTGACAACAGCATTTATTTGTTTGTTTTTAAAGATTTTATTTATTTATTTGACAGAGAGAGAGAGCTTACAAGCAAGGGGAGTGGAAGGCAGAGGGAGAAGCAGGCTCCCCTCAAAGCAGGGAGCCCAAGGCTGGGCTCCATGGGGGGGCTTTATGGGGGAAGGGGGAACAACTCCACACAAGGCTCCATTGGTGTCTGATGTGGGGCTCTATCCCAGGACCCCGGGATCATGACGAGAGCCAAAGGCAGATGGATGCTTAACCGAATGAGCCACCCAGGCATTTGTTATATAGGGTGTTACTACTGTGGGACATCAGTAGATGTGAGTGTAGTAGAAGGTCAGGTCTATCTTTCTGAAATGAAGAAATACAGTAAGAGTTCATACAGTAGGTGATGATGCAGTGTTTCCAGACACAGCAACCTTAATATCAGAACAGGCACCACAGTCAAGCCCTATAAAGAACACAACTTCTGGGAGTCATTGGAGATGGCTCTCTGGTTCAGTATTAATTAATGAGGAGCAACAGCTGTGCTCTCTCACACACGCATAAGCATTTCCCCTCAATTAGCACAGAACACAATGCAGGGTAAGGATGCAACACTTGACCAATTTAAGCTTCTTCATAAATTTAATCAGTCAAATGACAAGAATCCATATTCAATTAGAACTCTGTAATTCACTACAGACTGAAGAAGTATTTAATACTTTGAGTCTTACCACTGAAATATGAACTATCAATTATGAGCGTGGAAATAAAAATAATTTAGACATATTCCCCAAATAACAAAAAAAACTATATTTCTATGATATTCCTAAAATGTATTTTGTATGTTCTTCAAATTTTCAAGAGCTGAAATCTAGAAGAGTTCCATGAACTCGAGTTAAAAGAAACCCTTCATGATAAATGAACCACATAAATTATTATTTTGGAAGATTTGCTAGAAACAAGGAAAGTCTTTGATAACTCTGAAATATTAACTGCTTTTTCTCTTATCTACAATATACCTTGAGCATATATCATCTTTTTAAAAAAATCATTAAAGATAAGATATAGTTACCTGATAATCTAAAATGCTAAAACCAAGTCCTTTGTTCCCTTTCTCCAGCTCGATGTGCTGCACATCCACCTCCCACATGGCCAAAGGTCCTTGAACCTCCTCCACGTTCTGACCCACGTCGGTCACGGCCAGCACGGCTTCCTCAGTCTCCGAGGACCCAGTGAACTCGCCTAGGTCTACATGAGGCTGGGTAACAGACCAGACAGCTCTTATTTCAGAGGCCCTAGATTAGCAGACACACACCATCCCTACAAGGAAAAGGGCGCGTCCCAGCATCTGTCCAGAACAAACCACTCGCAAATAAAAGTAGCAACAGCTTATCATGAAGCTTTTACAAATGAAGGTAGGAATTACTGAAGGTTGTTAAAGAGGCAGAAATACCTAACATGGAACTGGCATTAAAACTGTATGGTTCAAAGATTTCCCATAAAAATACACAGTGGTTATACTCAGCAGCATGGCTGTGGGTGGTTTTCAATTTTTTTCATCAGTGTCTGAGTCACCTCTGTAGTCAGAAAAAAATGTAAATCTACTTTGATAGTAAAGAAAAAGTTCTATGACAAATAACAATTCAAGAGGAAATGGCTGTAGAAGTTTGTACTCCCTGCAAACAAAAGTTATAAAATGTTGTGACTTGTGCACATGATTATTTCATTAATAAATTAGTATGCACAGTAGCAAGACAAGATTTGAAGTCAGACTGACCTGGGCTTAAAGAGTGTGTGTATGATTTCTTAACTGTGTTGCCTTGAGCAATATTCTTAACCTGAACTTCAGTTACCCATTTGATAGAATTGTTAAGAATTAAATGAGATAACATTTCTAAAGCACTTGGCACAGAAACAGGAATACAAAATGTTAGCCTCTTTCAGCAAAAATAAAGTGAATCAAAGTTAATTCAGTTTTCTTCATCTGTATGAACATATCAAATTTCAGAAAGACATGTTTTTGATGATGAAATTCTATTTATATATCATCTTCGCTGTTAATTATTACATATCCTAAGACGACAGATACAAATCTGTCCACCTGCTTTATTGCAATAATCCCACATATAACACATAAAAATGTGTATGGACATGTATGGTGCTAGAGTGAGTTCTACGCAATTTGGGATTATGTCTCTTATTTACCCTGCTCCACTCAAATGAACATTCTTCAAACCTTTCAAAATTATTCCACTGCACTGATTCCTGCTGTATAATGTAAGTGAAGTCCTAATATCACATCTCATTTTACCTTAAGTGAGATTTGACTAGACCGCAAATTATGTGAAGTCCAAACTTTAACTTTAGATACCTATTATGAGTCCTCAGAAAAGCTGATGAGCTCCATTTCTTGACATTTTGATGTGAATGGAAAAGAACAAGCAAACAGGAAAATGGGAGGTCTGGATGTCACAGAATATTATCTGACATGCAATGTTATGACCTCAAATTTTTCACTTTTTAAAGTACAAAAGTATGCAAACAGGATCTAAAATCACAGAGAGGATGTGTCCATCCATATGTCAGCTATTCACATAGTACTAACTGTGTGCCAGGCACTAAGTATCTTCTGTTTACCACATTTGTACTATATACTATTTACATCAATTTTCTCTTCTATAAATGGGCCCACTATGAGTATATTTTTCATAGGAATACTGTGAATAAATTATATAAGCATAAAGGGTACAATAATATCTAATATCATTATATTACCTTACAACAGAACAACCCTCTGAAGACAGGCCCTATGATGTAGATTTTACTGAGGGGAAGAGTGAGATTCAGAAAGATGAAGTGACTTGCCCAAGGTCACAGAGCTAGTAAATGCCAAGCCTGACTCAAACTCAGTTTGTCTGACTACAAGGTCTTTCCTACAAGCCACTGATTTTGAGGAAATCGAACGCCAAATGAAAGAAAAAAAAAAGACTTAAAAAATTTTTAGTTGCCATTTAGGCTTTCCATTATTTATTCTGATTAGTCTCAAACCTGATACCTTTTCTGTCAGTTCAATATCACGTAAGTCCAGGCTATCCACCCCCGACTGGCTGGTGGGCGGCACGGTTCGTCGACAGCACACCATTGCCACTTCTATTGGCAGTTCTTTTAAAATATTCACCACATCTTGGTGATTTTCCCCAAGCAAAGTTATGCCATTCACCTGTGCAAAAAGAGAAGTTGCCCGAGAAAGAACATTTCATAACATGAGTACTCTTTTGAAATCAATCTTTTATTAAATGAATACGAATTTTACGATGGTGATTACCATAGTTCTGCTGTGCTCAGAATGAGTTCCCTACAGTAGTATGATCTAAAACAACATTAGAGTTGTGTTGGAGATGGGACTTGTAAAGCACTCAGAAAAATCACTATTATTCACCCGTTTCACATGCCAGAGTAGTAGTTTGGAAAGGGAGAGGTAATAATAAAAAAAAAAAAAATACCCAGGGATAAAGGGAAAGGGAACAGACTATTCTACAAATTGACATTTTATATTACTAAGTGAAAGAATCAAAATGGAAAATGGTACATATCATATGCCAGTATGCTTTTAAAAGTGGAAGGAAAGAATATATCCAAATTTTCTTAGTTCTTCATTAAACGTATCGGGAAGACTGCACACGACCATATATAACAGTAGTCACCTAATGAAGGGTGAGGAGAACTGGCTGGATTAGCACAAGAAAGAGACTGTTCAGGGTCTCTCTATGTTCTTTGTGATTCTGAAACATGTGAAAGTAATACCTAGTCTAAAAATTGAATAACTGGTTTAATTTTTTTAAAAGAAAGTTTTTATAGTTCTCTGGACTAAAACAAGCAAAAAACACCCAGCATGGAATTAGATCTGAAGATCAATGTACAGACAGATTTGAAATTTCTACTTTTGGTGGATTTTTACTTACATATTTCTCTTAAATAGACTTTGGAGGGGAGGTTTAAAATAAGAACTTACTTATGCATATTATTATTACACATTAAGCCTCCTGCATTATTTTCAGAATTTTATTTAAGGGGATGGAGGAATGGCATAGCTCCTTACTTCCAACAGCTCATCTCCACTGAAAAGCTTCCCACTGTGTCCAACAGGACCTTCTGGTAGAACAGATCGGATAAAATGATGTCCCACTGTTGCTTCCAGACTTATCCCCAACCCACTGTTCTCACTGAACTTGCTCACATGGGCCACCTGAAAGGAAAAAAATGGTCATGCATCTAGTATTTTTTCATTTGTTTTTTTTTCCTCATGTATATATTTTATGTTCACCCCCAAAAAAGTCAACTTTCTCACAAAAGCTTCAAAAATCTTATTGTGGAGTTGCAAAGCTTTGGAGCTTTGCCTGTGAAAGAGTACTGATTACCTATCAGTTTTATGAGCCAACACAAATGCAGAGGAAGGAGCCAGGTGCCAGCACCCGAGACACTGGGCAGGGCAGTACCTACAGACACTAGTAACAAATGCGGGGTAATCTAAACAACCACAGATGAAATCAAATGCCTGTGCTCAAACAACAGTATAGAAAAGACACATACTTAGCACTTCACTTATATGCCAGGGACTGGGCTAACCCTATTACGTAGTTTATCTCGTGCTTCTCATAAATCATTCCAATGTCTATCCTTGTCTCTCAGATTAGGAAAATGAAGTTCAAAGAGGGTACCTTACCCAGAATCATAGCTATACAAGAACTTTGAACCTTACACAGTCTGAATCTAGAGCCCACACACCTGATCTTATGCTGGTATCAACAGACAACACTGGTCGTTAAAAGTGAACCAAAGCTTAAAACAGGAGAATGAACTTCTTATTTCCTACTGTTACATTAAATAATGAAGAGTGTTAGGAAATCACCCATTTTCACAAAGAATCCAATTACTATATTAAAATCAGAAGGTATACTAAAGATGATCTACTTCATTCCCTGTATTTTATAGTTCAGGAAACTAAGGGACTGAGAAAAATAGTGTTTAATTAAAAAAGATATATTTCAAATCTTGCTAATATGTGCAGGGTTATTATCAGAAGCTACATCATCCAATTTTGAAATCCACTGTGGATGAAATCCTTCTCACTTCTTAAAACCCCATGTAAATATCACTTCATCAAGCAGCCTTCCAAGTCCCTCCCTGATAATGTCCCTCAATCCTTCCTTCTATTATACCACTCCTCTTACAACTAAATTTATGCTGTATAACTACATAGCAAACAATTTAAAGTCAGATCTATCTGACTTTTGTTTGATGAAGGCCAATAAACAGCTTGGTTCTTACCTATAGCACACTTTGCCCTTGACAGATTACTGGGAGTACCAGCAAGAGAAAAAGTGCACAAAGGACAGCCAAAAGTTCATGGTGCTGGGTCTCACCTCTGTGACAAAGTGGTTCGTTCGACAGTTCCCTTCACTATTCAATTACCACCACAGAAGTGCAGCCTCAGTTATATGTCCCAGCCATGTTAACCCTACCCCATAGAAGGAATCCCCCAACCTTCTTTTCATGCTAAATTAACTACAGTTAAGCTGGACCTTATTGTATTCTTCCCTAACTTGATTAAAAGGGTAATAACAGCTGTACTTACTTCTTATTTGACTATTAATCATCTTGAGTGTTTTTTTAAAAAAAAGATCGTTGTCATGAAGATTAAATGAAACACTAAGAATATTGCTTGGCACAAAGTACTCAATAAATGCTAGTTATTATTATATGACATCTGTTCTTTGATCTCTCCTATTCTAGAGGTATTTGAATATTATAAGCAATATGAAAAATTCTCCTTAACCTATGGTTTTATTTTTCCTTTCGAAATCCCTAAAATTTGGTGGTATACATCTAAAGATTGATAATTTGTGTTAGCTTTGTTAAGTCTCTATTTAGGATAGCAAGTCCTGATTGCTATATGAGGTATGCAAACTATTAATAAACATAAAACATTTACTATGGCATAAATGGTATGAAAAGAGGATGCAGAATTAAACCCCTTAAGCGAAGTAAATATGTAAGGATAGAGTGGGAAAATATTGATGAATTACAAGTCCTAAAATTTTCACCCCATTTATTTCAGTTCCTTTGTTACTATCCAACTTTCTCCAACCTGAATTTTTCAATACCTGACTCATTTATGTTTTCAAAAAAAGTCCTGGGCTTTTCCTACTTCTCTAGCCCTCTTTAGGAAGGTCATCTTTATTTTTGTCATGAACTTCCTGCTCAAACACAGTCACAAGTTCAGAAGTTAGGGAGGCTAAGCTAACCTACCACTATTTCATAATTAATCCCCATAATTCTTTGCCACTTTGTCAGCAGGGCAGCTTCCTGTTGGCGTGCATCTTCTATGTCTTCTATCTCTGCCGACAATAACGGATATCCTGAAACAGTCAACACAATTAAGTCAGTGACAAACTATGAAAACCTCCATATTTTTACATTCTGTTCCAGAGACACTGTGATCAGAACCTGTCTGTTGTAGCAAGTCTGACTCTTCACCCAGTATATGAGTTACTCTTATTTCTCTACACATTTTTTTAGAGTATAATTGACAAACAATATCCTATTTGTCTCAGGTATATATCATAATGGTTCGATATTTCCATACATTATGAAATGATCTCCACAATAACTCTCGTTGCCATCTGTCACCATGCAAAGTTATTACAATATTATTGACTGTATTCCCTATGTGTACAATGCATCCCTATGACTTATTTATTTTATAACCAAAGTTTGTACGTCTTAATCCCTGTAATCTACTTTGCCTGCTCCCAAACCTCCCCACTCTGGTAACCAACACTTGTTTCCTGTATCTACGAGTCTGTTTGATTTCTTTTGTTTGTTTGTTGTCTGAGGACCAGCACTAGGGTAGTTGCATTAGAATCATTTAGAAGTTTTTCCTTAGTTAGTTTAAAAAAGAACTGGGGACTTCTAAGTCTAAGTCTAGAGCATCTCCCTCCCATCCTCCCATATGCACATTCACCAAAGCAAAGACATGATTTGGGCTTTCGAGGTGATTCCCGCACTCCTATCCCTACTTACTGTATCAAGTTTCATGCTCTAAAACCTTTTTATTCTTTCCTGCTACTCTTGATACTCACTTTAGCCTAAATAATTTCTTCAACTACTAGTGTAAAAATTGCAGAATTCAATTAACACATATGAATCTTAGATATCACACTCCCAGGATATTATTGCAAACACAAATATTCCTTTAAAATAATAAAAGTAAATCAAAATTTTCAACAGAAAAAAAAAAGTTAATAATGAAGTAGATATTTTAAAGAACCACAAATCTTCCATACAACTATTTAGTGAAGGGCAGCATACACATGAAGGAAGATCAGGCTTGGACTCAGTTCAGCGGGTTTAAGTTACCAAAGCACCTAAAGCAATGGGACAGGTTAAGGAAAGCACATAGCTCCTCGCCTAAAGATGGCAGTAATATTCTGGCATAATTATATATTAAAACAATACTGCTCTAAAAAATGTTTGAACAGCTTGATGGAGTCTAGGTTTATACTGAAAGAAATCTCAGAAAGGTTTAATAATTTCTCCATACAATTCCTTTCCAAACCAACTTCCCAATATTAAGATTTCGAATTTTTGAAAAACTGACAAGAAAAAGCTTCCCAAAACTGGATAGTTTGATTCCTAAGAGCTTATGCTTTAAAAAAGACTCTCACATTTAGTTTAAAAACACTTGATAATTTTATTATTGCTTGCTCAATAAGATATGGACATGTTGGCTGTAGTGAAGGAAGGGGATTAACATAAAACCTTGTACATAATTGACTGATTCCTAAAGGGATCTGGTTTTTAAAATTTGTAAGAAAGAAAAACATACAGCTAGAAAATACGCCAGGTGTAAATGATCTATTTTATTCCACTAGAGAAAGTAATCCCATCTATAAATAAGGACTGAAAAGGATCTCTTTTTCTTTTTTGATAGTTTTTTTTAGTAATTTAGTATCCATAAAGGCTTAATCACATTTACAAAAATCATTTCTCTAAAAAACAAACAAACAAACAAAAAAACAATAAAGAACATAATAACCTGGCTCCAGGTGTTTACCTTCTTCTTCATTTGGTAATATGCTGGTGTTTCTACTCAAAGATGAAGAATCTTCATCTTTTTCATAATTTTCTTAAAGATAAGAATATTTCAGTAGTTACATCTATAATATAATATAATTTTTCAAATCCCACTGTATTTATCTTAACCCCAAGGTGAGTGTTCTTCGTAGGTAAACTTTTCAATAACCACTTGTACTTAAAAGGTAGGTTCTCCTGTTAACATGACAAAGAAAAAATTTCTCGGGGCACCTGGGTGGCTCAGTCAGTTAAGTGTCCAACTCTTGATTTCAGCTCAGGTCATGATCTCAGGGTCCTGAGATTGAGCCCCACGTTGGGCTCCACGCTGAGTGTGGAGGCTGCTTGAGATTCTCTCTCCCTCTCCCCCTCCCCCATGCTCTCTCTCTAAAAAAAAGAATAAATTTCTCGAGTGATTTGCCTCCCTGTCTCCTACTGCTATAATCAATAGTATATGGCATAAATACCAGAATGGTCAATAATTTGAGAAATGAAACAGCATTTTCAAACCAAAGCCTGACTTCTACCAACAAACTCTTACATCAGTCAGCAACCGGGGGGGGGGGGGGGGTTTGCACTAATTTTCAGAGATATTCATGTACCAACAGCTTATGAATGACATTTCTAAATGTGTTGTTAAAGTAGATTCCTTCCAGGAAGGCTGGACATTTAGGAACACGAGGCTTGCAGACCTAGCCAGGGCAGAACGGTTTCCCCTTAAAGAGAAAACATGGCAATGACACCCAAAAGTAAGGCAGGTATGGGAAGGTAAATGCACGTTTCCAACTCTGAAATGGTGCCTGAATCAACAGGAAAGAAAGAAACCCGCTTTATTTGGAAGCTCATTCTGCAGTGAATGGACACAGTTCTGGTTAGTACCAACTTCATCAAATTTCCTTTTTATTTGGCTCATAACGAAGAGTGAAGACTAAATACCATTCTTTAAGTACTCTCAGAATTAGAAAAATATCTAAGTAATACAAGGGTCTAACTGAAAACCAGTTTAACCTGGCGTTACCTTTGCTTCCGCTGGCATTCACAGGAGACACAACTGCTTCCTTTGTGACATCCTCCCTTGACGTGAGCTCAGCCTCCTGCTTTGCTCCTCTTCTCATTAGTGTCAGGTGCACAGTTGGTCCCGTGTGTCGCAACACCTCTACTGCTTGTTGATTGGTAAAACCCTGAAGGTTTGTGCCATCTACCTGTGATCAGAGCAAGACATGTTAAAAAATAAATGAATATTTGTATTACCAATTCACCAAATGCATGTTTACTGCTTGTTAGTGGGAAATGAACAGGACTGAGTACTCCCCTAATTAGAGAATGAACTAACACCTGTTTGGGAACCAGTAATAACTTAGATGCACTAGAATTACCCTGGTGAGTTTTGTTTTATTACAGATGATGGTGTCTCACTTCTAGATATTATGAACCAACAGTTTCAGGGTGGGAATATTCTTTTATATTCCTCAGGTGGTCCTGATACATAGTCAAGTTTGGAAGTCAGTACTACGCAGGATATAAAAGTGGAGAAGACAGTGACAAAAGTGGTCTCTGAGAGTGCTGATGTATTCCATATCATACTTATCCTGGCTTTAAAAAAAGAAAGATGACAACATTACCATCCTTTTTATTTCTTTGCCTCTTTAGAAAATACATGTGACTTTCCCTTTTCCTAGTTCATAAAGGATAAAACATTTGAAGTTGCCCCTGTGATCTTTCCAAATTACAGATATGATCTTATCATCCCAAGAGTGCCTTCCATTGGACACTCCTTAGGCCAACTTTCATATCATGAACATAGCTTAGAAAGACCTGTGTAAACAGTCCCCAGTTCTGCCACCAATCTCTTCCAACATGGTGCTGTCTATCCCTGTGCCCTTCAGCCCCCAAGGGCTCATTTCCACTCCTGCCCTGCAATGTTCCCCTCAGCCAGAAGGCCTCTGCAAGGTCTGCTCCCCCAGTATAGACTCTCTGGACTCCCTCCAGCCCATGCTCTTTCTCATCTGTCCACCCAGAAAACATCAGTACTTGCTTTAGATCTCAGTGCAATACTTCATAACTGAACTATCTTAAGGTCTCTGACTATAGTCAAAGCACCTTTACCATTTCTCCTTTCTAGCATTTACCATAATTTTAATTTTATATTTTCTGTCATTATTAGGTTTGTGACTGCATGCTCCAAGAGGACAGGCTCTGATGTCATCAAAACACACTGCTGTCTGCAAAATAGATATTCACCCCAAATGGGAATATAGAGCCTTTGGTCCATATGTCAAGGATTTATTTGCAAAGCAAATTATCTTTTGTAATAAATAAATGCAGATTATAGCATCTTATTTTAAATTTAAATCTCAAAGACAAAAATCAATCTAAAACAAATGAACATGTTCTTTACTATCAGATAGTAAAGAAAATAAGCAAAAATTCATGAAAATCTCAACTTTAAGGGTCCATAAACATTCTCAAAATTCACAGAACTTATGACAAGTTTTTATCTACAATAGATTCTTATTGTTCAACTCTTTAAAAATTCAATTTAATTTTAAAAACTCAAATACATATGATTTTATCAACTTAATAACAATAAAGTTCAAATACATTTTTTAAAAACTGAATTCTTTTTTATTTTCAAAATTTGATGGCCTGAATTTAAACATATTCTTTACCCAAATGTCAGAGATGGTACCAGCACAGAAGAAACTGGTATAATGGAATAACCATGGACTTCTAAAACTAGATTTCAATTCAAATTTCTCAGTATCTTCATCTGTAATATGGTTATAATGTACCTATTTTCCCAAAATTACAGTGCCCAGCACTTTATACTGGGAAGAAACTGAGAAGCTGGTATTATTGACAGACTGAAGAAGTGATTAATAAACATGAAAATCTCTAGCCTTCTTGAGAGAAGTTTCTGTTCAAATATCACTACACTTATCATACATATGAGATAAGGTCCCCAAAGCCCAAATCGGGGCCCCAGGCAGCTCTGGTCTGTTATGCTCACAGGTAGAGTTAAGATGTGGCTTCAGGCCCAATGGTACCACAGACAAAAGTGCTCTGGGACTAGATGCAACGGCAGGAGACTGCCTGTGTGCTCCCAAGGAAAGCTCCAATAACCTTGCAACGCATAGTGCAGACACCACAGCTGGCAGGAACAATAATAGAGGAGAGAATTCCTAGCTGAAACAACTGGAAAACCCCAGCTCCTGACTACACTCCATCAAGCCAGCCAAGTCCTCCCCTAACACACCTTACAGAGATACATATTAAGAGAGAACTTGAGCCTATTAACAAAGTCAAAATATCAAAGGCAACGATCTGACACCTTTCTTTACTTACAAGCTTGTTTAATAAATTTTTAAAAGATTTTATTTACATATTTATTTTAGAGATAGAGGGAGAGAGAGTGTGCACGCTGGGTGAACAGGGGGAGGGGCAAAGCGAGAGGGAGAGAATCTCAAGCAGACCCTGTGCTGGGGGGAGGGGCAGGGGGCGCGGGGCTGGATCTTATGACCCTGAGATCATGACCTGAGCTGAAATCAAGAGTCAGACGTTTAACTAACTGAGCCACCCAGGTTCCCCAATATTTTTTTAATCAATCATAATTCTATACTGCTTTTAGCAAAGATTTCTATACATCAGTCTAAGAAGAATGAATATACGATTTCATCTGATGACCAGTTTGGTCAACTTTTTTAAATACAATAGAATCCCTTGATCAAATAATTCTTATATGGAATACCAATACACAAACAGGAATAAAATGGAAGCGTTTGCTCTAATCCCTCCCCTGTAATGTCTACAGTGAAACCCTAGGGGTCAACAGAGCACAATCTGTAAAACAGGAAGCTTACAACAAAGTAAGTTTAATGTTATAAAATAATACTTTCTCAAAATAGGAAGAAATAGTTTCTCAATCTTCTCACTGCCTGGACAACTACAAAATAAAAACAGTGTAGAGCTCCAAACAGCTGCTTCCAAAACAAAACCAGAAAAAAACAAAGGCTGCAGTTGTGAAAATGCAACCAGTGTGAAGAACTTTACCACCAGTATCTGAAGAGTCCACCAGATGGTGATATTTCACAAAAATTAATGCATGGCCAAAAGCATTGCATGATGTTTCCTTAGAGCCTGAGATGCTCCTGACTAAAAGTTGCTAAAAGTTAAAACTCAGAACACTGAGGACAGTGAAGACAAATGACTTTATTGAAAACAAGAAAACACTTCTCCTTTCGAGGCAATAATTCCCTTTAGTACTATCTTACCTAAGTGAAACCCTATGTGAGGTTCCACTTAATGAAAATAATAACGAGCTTGGAGGGAAGCTACTGTGCTATTACTTCAGGCTTTCAATAAGGATCTGCTTTGCTAATTAAACTGTACTTACGTGTCAAGTGTTATACCAAGTATTTTAATTAATTACTCATTTGGTCTTCCTAAAAATTATAGAAGCGAAGTTTTCTTCTCCCAATTTTGTAGGTGAAAAGAAGCTTGCTAAGCAGTAATCATAGGCTCCAGAAATTCTATTCCTAAGGATATACCCAAGAAAAATGAAAACATACATCCACACAAAAACGTTTACACGAATGTTCATAGCAAGATTATCCCTAACGGCCAAAAAATGGAAACAACCCAAATGTCCATCAACTGAAGAATGGGTAAATAAAACGTGGTATATCCATACAATGAAATATCATTCAGCTATAAAAAGAAATGAAGAACTGACACATGCTACAACATGGATGAACCTTGGAAACATGCTAGGCGAAATAAACCAGTCACAAAGGACCACATATAGTATAATTCCATTTACATGAAATGTACACAATACACAAATCTAGAGAGATGGAAAAAAGACTGGTGGTTTTCCAGTGCTGGGAGGATGATAGAATTAGGGACAGACTGCTACTGGGTATGGGGCTTCCTTTTAAAGTAATGAAAAGTTTCTAAAATTGACGGTGATAATGGATGCACAACTGTGAATATACTAAAAGCTACTGAACTATACCCTTTAAATGGGTGAATTGTAGGTTATGTGAATTATATCTCAATAAAGCTGATTTTTTTTTTAAAAACGCTTTCTAATGGATTAAAATACATATCTTAGGGAGAAAAGTACACTAGCTATGTTTTCAATTTTTAATTCAGTATTGGATATGGATTTAAATTCTGTATCTACACATTCTCTCTCCACTCTTTTTCTCCAAAATAAAAAAAAAAGTAGTTAATTTTCATTATATGACAAATGAAGATACAGTGGTTAAAACTCATTCTCAGGTTATAACCAACTTACATGGCAAGCACAACTTGATCTTCAGAGTAGGTTTTAAGAGGTGAACAGGTGTACTTACTTTTATAGAACTAAGCCCAAGAAGACTAGGGAAGTTGTAATGTAGAAGCAAAGGCAGATATAAGGGCATCTCTCTCTCTCTCTCTCTTTTTTAATTGTGGTAGGAAACACGTAACAAAAAATTTAGCATCTTAGCCATTTTTACCTGTAAAGTTCAGTAGTGCTAATTTTATTCAGTGTCATACAACAGATCTCCAGAATGTTTTTACCTTGCAAAACTAAAACTCGGTACCCATTAAACAACAACTCCCCATGTCCCCCTCCACTCAGACTCTTGCAACAGCCATTCTTTTTATTTCTGTGAGTTTGACTACTCTAGGTACCTCATGTAAGTGGAAACATACAGTACTTGTCTTTTTGTGACTCCCTTATTTCACTTAGAATAATGTTCTTAAGGTTCAACCATGTTGCAGGATATGACAGAATTTCCTTCTTTACAAGACCAAATAATATTCCATTATATGTATCTGTATCACATCACAGTTTGTTTATCCATTCATCCATCGATGGGCATTTGGGTTACTTCCTCATCTTAGCTATTATGAATAATGCCACTATGAACAAGGAGTCTTATGTTAACATTCTACATTCTTATCATAATAAGATCCCAAGGAAACAACAGAGACTTAATTAAACATAAACTAATACATATTAAGATAAATCAGTATTCTCCAAAATGTCTTCCAAAGAATAATACACATTTGAGGAAAGAAAGAGCCCATGATTACAAAAGTTTAGGAAAACCCTAAGCAAAATAGCTGGATTTTCTCTACTGCAGAACTTCTCAGAATCTTAGATTTTTCAATGTGCATTATGAATCCCTAAGACATCTTATCACATGCAGTTTTTCCTAATCTTATCTGACCAGGAAGCCCCTGGTGTACGGTCTCTCGGACGTGTGTTTCGAGGAGTAGTTAGGGTAGACCAGTTTGCACAGAACACTGAAGCTGCGTTCTTCTGTACACTGCCTTGAATAGCATTATGCTCAAAACATACTGAGGTTACTACAGTAACAGTGATGGGCTTGATCTGATTAAGAGGGACTAGTGATCTATTTCTTTTATTTCTGTATATTCTTAGAGCTAAAAGGAGTCCTGGACATGGAGCCAACAACAGCTTCATTCTGCTGAGATATTAAAAAAAATGCACATATCCCAAAATTAGGATTCAAATACACTACAGATTATGATATCCGGTCTTTACATTTAGATAGTCTACAACTAAAGTATAAGTATATTAATATAACGAATTCATTACAACCAGAAATCAGATATATCAGAAATTATTCTATTATTTAGAATTGAGATCAGTGAAGCTTCTATGCAATGCTCTTTCACAAAATAACAAAACGGGTAATTGTAATGACAGCCTCAAATCCCCAAAAAGCTTAAATTAGTATGAAGCTAACTGTAGTTCTCAAAACTGAGCTAGGAGAATGAATTTCTCAACCATGAAAATTAACAAAGCTCTTATTAAATGTGTTACTTACTGCTATAATTTGGTCTCCAATTTGGATTCTTCCATCATGTTCAACAGCACTGCTCTTTGTAATGCTCTTTACAAAGATTCCTGAAGGTTCTAAGATTAGAGATAGGGTTTTTGGATTATTTTTTACTATTTCAAAGCACATTCAAAAACTATCCATCCTTTATTCTCCAAATATAAAGTCCTAATTTTGAATAAATATAAATCAACAAGCCATAGGAACAAAACCAATAGAAACCTAGTCTAGAGAATAAGACAATAATTTTGTCTGTCAAACACAATATCTACAATGAATTATTCCTAAGCAAGTTTTTGATCAGTTTCTCCAACAATCTTAAAATAAATAATACTGATTCAGTATTTCACTAGACAAAGGTATTAGAGGCAATTCCCAAGTAAAAAAAAAAGTATTTAAAACTACCTAATTTTTTATCTCCAATGTAACCAGCAATGGTAATTCCTAATCCGTGGACATTTTTAGTGAGTTCTACATCAAATGTCTCACTTTCTTCACTTTTCTGAGTAGAAGCATCAACCTAAAATAAAATCAATAAATAAATATGCAGAACAATAAACATGTAAACAAACAAGATAAACTCAAAAGGCAACAACCTGTATTTAGGAATAATATGATATTAGGTGGCGAAGAACTCTGCTGGAGAAGTACAGAAGAGACTACTTCTTCAATCTTAACAACATGAACTGAGCATTACATTGTTACTCAAAAGTAATGTTAGCAGTAAGGATGAATACTCCCTTATCAGAGAAATGCATTATTATTTGTGTATACAAAATTTTAAAAATCAAAGAGTCTCCTATTAACAGATTCTATTTTCAGAGATGGCTTATCTTCATTTCTACAATTGAAAGAACTCATGTTTTGAATTCAGGTCAACAAGTTCAAATCTGAATTTTTCTAATCATTGCTTTGCTCAACTGTGTATCAGGCATAAGAATAACAAGTCCAGCTAACATTTATTGAGCAGTTTCTATGTAACAAACACTTGACATGTCTTAGAACAAGCCTATGAGGGAGGTACAATTCCTATCAATTTTTCTCTGGGGAAACTGAGAAACATAAACCTTTCCAAGGAAGTAAGCAATCTATTAGAAGCAGAATTCACATACAGGTAAGTTGGTTGCAAAAACCCTGCTCTTAAACTGCTCTGCAGTGTGTAAAATTGCTGGCAGAATGTTAAGAGCCAGAGTGTCCACTCAGGACCCCGTGTCCCCTAACCTGCTGCCACTACTATCTGAAGTGAATAGTTGATTCTAACACCATGAATAGGAGTTAATCTATCTTCCAGATAATTTATTAATACACTGATGATGATTTTGAAACCTGCGAAATGCAACCAAAAAAATGCGAATTCAGAGAACTTAGGGATTATATCGGTTCTCAATACTGCTCAGGTCCAGAGCTAGAAAGAACGCAGCACAGTGTTTATATCCATAGGGCCTTGATCAGTAAATTGATGATGCAGGAAGTAATTTTATATTATTTTCTTTGAGATGGCTATTTAAAATTGTTACTGTATTTGTTCTGTAAATTCAGACTTTAACGTAAAAAAGCTCTTTATAAGGAAAGCTTGCCTTTCTGCATCGATCTTCATTCCTGAAATGACAGCTGAAAGCAGGTTTCTCTAACACGTAAAACTGTTATTAATTATACGCTGGGCTGCAGGGCAAGGTTCTCTGAATTCAGCATTAGTAGAATAGCGCAATAAGTCATCAGCAAGCTACCGGCACTGGGTACTTGTTTGGTACCAGCAGACTCCCCAGAGAACCCTACAAAGGTCACAACAGAATGAATGTTCAAATGGACATACAGGTTGGGGCTAGCTGGTAAGGTTTTTTCATTTTCTTTAAGCGAACTCTGACTATATCTCACTGATAGTCCATCTAAGTGAGATATAATTTTATAGTGAAGTTTATTTTTTCGTTGCACATAATTATCTGTGCAAACTTAGCAAAAGTTTAAAGTTTAGATAATTACAAGAAAATGACAGGATGAAATCTGCTTCAATTGAAACAAATGTGTTTTCTATTTTTAATAAGACTTATGCGAGTGCTATTTTAGAGGGTGGCAATTTGACTATCGAATGGTTTTAAAAGGGGCACAAGCTTCAGAAATGATGATATGCACAGAATAGATATTTTTCTAAGCTTTCAATTACATCAAGTGGTTTTCGGTATTGCATTCATTTATATATTGCTGAATAAAATGTTTTGTTTACCACAAAAGAATGTGATTTAAATACTTTCATACACAAGCTTTCTTTCTTTACTTCTTTTTCTCTGCAAAAAATAGCAAATAACTCAGTCCTAAAAACAACAGAATCATGGAAATTTCAAGTGTTCTAATAAAGTTTTAAAGGGCTTGTGGAGGAGGTTAGGCTATTAAAAAAGAATCTGTAGCAACTAATTAGAAAAAAACTTTAACAGAAAAAAATCATAGATGTTTTTAGATCTATGAGAAAGGAATGTGGGACTTGCACTTGCTATAAAGCTTATCTAGAAATTGGATGTAATTCTGTTCTGAAATATTTAAGAAATTTTTGGATAAAATTATTTCGTTGATACTCCCACCCCTTTCCTCTTCCCAAAAGGAAAGTTACTGAAGGAGAATGACTGGAACTCACAGCCCACCTAACAGAGAGCCTTCCAGATAAGAGAAAGATAAAATTCAACATTTTAGTTATTAGTGGCAAATAATTCTTTAAAATTTTATCATCTTTCAAAAGATTATCTTCATAAATGTGCTTAGAGAAAAATTTAAAATAGTAATCTAGAATTTTTTAAAGGAACCTATTTTTCACCTGTTACACATGATTCCTAATTGATAAGATATTATTAGTGCTGAAACACGTCTACACTTGAATTTTCATTCTTTAGCACTAATATGTGAATGAATGTCATCAAGTCTAGTTTCTAAACATCACTATCATCTAAATGCTATTGTCTATGAGGTTCCTGTAACTGTTTCTAACGACTTACCCGCATTTCTGGTGTAGAAGGTGGGGATGAGGAAACGGTGATGCCCAGAGAGGTGGGTGCTGCTGGCTCTTCTGTGGCACCTCTTGCAATCGTCAATTTCACTCTGTTTCCACATTGCCTGAGCACCTGTGCTACTTGCTCACTGCTCATTCCTGCCAGATCCGTGTCACCAATCTTTAGAATGTGGTCTCCACTGCATAATCGTCCATGCTGAATAAAGAGATCGGTTAATCAGGCTACTAATATTTTAATTTCATCAGAGAAATCGTAAATGAGGGAAAGAGAATAATTTAAAAACAGCAGTAATGTGAATTACCAATCACGGAACATTAAACATGTGAATGTTACATTAACTGTCTTTTGACGCATCTTATCCTTATTCAATGTGATATAAGTAAATGAAATTCACAAACATTCCTTAAATCAACAGTTAAAAAGAGCTTTTCAGTTTGATTTCTACCCACTATATACAGGAAAATATTAAGCCTTTTATGTTTTTTGAAAAATGGAAAAAAAAAAAAAAGAAAATGCCACCAAGCAAAGATGAAGTGTATGCAAATACACATTACTCAAAAAATATAGTATAAACAACAAGAAAGCAGTGAATTAATACCACGTTTCGTTTCTGTCTTGCACTTTCAATTTAAAATATCCCTAAAAGGATAATTTTCAGATGAAATAGATGAAAATTTAGATAGATGAGTCTTATAATCCTCCATACAAGCACTATTCACTAGAACTTTCTACAGTGATAGAACTGTTCTGTATCATTCAATACGACAGCTACTATTGACATGTGGTTACAGAATACCTGAAATGTGTCCAACTAAGGAACTGAATTTGTTATTTTATTTAATTTTTCAAATTTTTCCTTATTTATTTTAGAGAGAGAGCTCAAGCGGTGGGGGTGGTGGGACAGAGGGACAGGAGAGAGAATCTTCAGTGGACTCTGTGCTGAGCATGGAGCCCGACTCAGGGCTTGATCTCATGACCCAAGGGATCACTACCTGAGCTGAAACCAAGAGTCGGACATTTAACTGATCATGCCACCCAGGCACCCCAGGCATTCATTTTATTTAATTTTACTTAATTTATTTAAATTTTAGAAATAACAAGTACATACAAGTAGCTATAGTATTGGACAGTGCAGTTCCATACTGAAGACAAAGCTTAGTTTATTGCAAACCAGTCAACTGGGGAATTTCATTAAATACTGTTAGAGGCTGGCTAATATTTAAGGAAGAAAAAATGCATATTATTTGCTACTGTCAGTACCTCAACTGATAAAGCTGCCATTAAACAGGCCTTTCACTTACGAATATGAGAAATATTTGATGAACTGACTTCCTAGTTTAAGTTCAAATACACACGCAAAAACAAACAACTTTATAAACAAAATGTTATAACCAAGGCAAAATTTACTTAATATTAGAGCTTCTCAAATTAAAATATAAATCATAACTAGTAAATGTACAACAATTTTTCTCACATTTTTCCAACAGTGTCACAGAGAATAAATGGCAATGCTTTAATGAACTCTTCCGAGTGATAAAAATAGGCTGTGCTTCATCTACAAAGATGACACAAGTGACCCATCACTAAAGGGACAAGTTGAATCTTGTTTTTTCTCTCAATAATAAAGTATTCCTCTTTCCATAATACCTTGTGGCTATAAAACAGCTGACTAGGTTTATAAATATGATTTATGATCATAAAATAAAAGGTAGCTACCTCTACAATGATCAAAACCATAACCTGGGCTTTAGCCTGTGGTTTTACAAGAGTCTTAAGATCATTGCCTAAAACTCTAACCTAACAGGTGTCTGGGTGGCTCAGTTGGTTAAGCACCCAACTCTTGACTTTGGCTCAGGTCATGATCTCAGGGTCATGGGATCAAGCCCCGCGTCAAGCTCTGCATTCACTCAGCAGGGAGTCTGCTTGAGATTCTTTCTCTCCCTCTCCCTCTGCCCCTCTCCTTGTGCCCGAGCACTCTCTCTCTAAAATAAATAAATCTTTAAAAAAAAAAATAATAAATAGAACTGTAACTTAAGATCAATGTCCCTTTTCAAAGATCTTTCTCCCAGGGCTAAGATAACACTTCAGGAAAAGCCCAGCAAAACAGAAGCTTCTAACTCAGCTTCTTTGACATTACATAAGGCCAAAGTTTCTTCTAACAGCAAATATAAAAGATGAAGGCATATAATTTGATAAAACAGCATAAAACACCTGTTGGAGTAACTTACCTGGTCAGCTACTCCTCCAGGCAGAATGGTTTTTACTATCACTCCAGTTGCTTTTCCTCCAACAATGCCAAATCCCAGTCCAGATCCATCGTTCACCAGTTCAATAGTCTCCACATGCTGCCAGTGAACCTGAAAACAAAACTCCTACATGAATTTGAAAAAATTTGGGAAAACTAAAACTTTTATTATAGTTGAGATTTTTGTGACTATTATTTTGTGATTAGTATCAAATAATGGAGTTCAGACATAATAATTAGCCTTAACAATGTCCCTTTGGTTTAGTATACTTCCCTTTCAACAGATTGTTACTGCTATTGATATAATCATTCTTGAAATTATCAATACATCTTTATAGTGACTGAATTTAACCAGCTGAAGATAGGCACTGATTTGCAAGATCCTTTGTAGAACTTCTAAAAAAAGAAAAAGATCAAGGAGAAATCATCACCTGTTAAGATTACCTTCTATAAAATCTTGCCTCACAGGATTTCAAATTAGAGGACTCCTTAAAGTCACTGACAGCTAACTCAAACAGTGTAATTCTGTAATTTATAAAGCAAAATCAAGAGCATTATTTGTGTGCAGATAGAGGCAGGTTTGTTAAAAAAACTGATTTTTTTTTTTTGGAGGAATGTGGTCAACTAGAAGAATACACGAAAAAAGATAAAAGATGATTTAGAAGGTAGTAACTTAATCATAATTAAATAACTAACATTCCAAACTAGAAAGAGTTAAAAGAATAAAATGGGAAAAACTCAAGAAATACAAGGACCTACAGGAAATGGAAATCTATAGACAACCAAAAAGAATTATAAAAACAGTATCTGTCCCTTTTACAAATCTTACGTACTCACCGGGTTAGAGTGAGCTGAAACTGTGCTGGCTGCAGATGGAGAACGGGATACTATGGGGCTGATGAGCTGAGGCAATGAGCCTCTGGCGATAACTAGCTGGACATTATCTTTGGCTTTCTGCAGGATGCTGATAGCCTGCTGATGTGTAATTGTCTGATCAAGTGCCTGTCCATTGATAGCAAGGATCTGATCGGTTTCCTTCAGTCTTCCATCTCTATCAGGAATGAAAAAAGGGATAAAAGACATGACAGCTCTCAAGAAAATGACAGCTTCTTTGCCATATAGTTTCAGGTTATTTTTAAGCCAGTTTTCTAATGTCCACACTTTTTAAGCTTTTCCCTGCAATTTCACTTTTAAAAATGGAAGTTTGGGCTCCAGTTACCCACCCCTAATCGATCCCTCCCATTTAAAAGTCACCTTCTTTATAGCTACTCACTCAACCTGTATGTTTTGTCTTAGATGTTCCTATTTACTACAAATAAACACAAAGGTGTATACATTGAGTTGCTGTTTTGAGTATATTAACAAAATATTGCTCAAGTTATAGTGGGTCATTTGTATACTTTTCTATATTGCAACTTTTAAATCTAACTGAAAAGAACCCATTTAGTAATAATGAGAATAATGTCCCTTTCCTTCCTAAAAAGTGACTATGACTGTATTTAGAAGATATTCTCCCTTCTAAGGACTTGCTTTTTATCACAGAAATGTTAAATATTTCTAAAAACTGATTAAAGCAGATTATATTAAGTTTCTGTTTTTATTCACTTTTCTTTCTCTAAATTCTCCCAAGGTCATCAACACCTTCTGAATACAGTATCAAAAACAGAGAAGATGCCATGAGAGTCTTACCTGTGGGCCACACTGCCCTCTTGGATCTCTTGCACGAATATTCCCAGTTCTCCCCGGTTTTCACTCCTGAGTCCCACAACACTAAACCCAAGGCCTCCACATGGGGGTTTGAGGAGCTCAAAAACTTCTACGTGGCGACCCTGTTCAGGAAACAAAGCAAGAAATTAAAATTAAAAGTCAATCACACCATTCACAGTTATTTTATTAATGGCATTACTAAGTTTAAAAAAACAATTTAAAAGAAATTTCTCAGATAACCTTGTTTACTCATCACCTAGAATGATGTGTTTTATTATTGACCCTGAAGAATAAAAAAAAAAAAGAAAAATGAAATAGAAAAATTTCTGATCCATCCGAACTCACACAAAATCCACTTCTTTTCCATTTCAATTTTTTCAGATGTTATAAATATAATTTAACAATATACATTATATATTTATATAATACAATATAAATATATACATATTCTTCCAATTATTCAGGACTTGTTCACACTGTTCTATCATAATAGAAAGAAATGTTCTTACCTGGGCCATATTTTTGATTAGTTGATCAAATTCATCACAAGCAGGTTTCCCACTGACGTGTGGAGTACCAGATCCTGTAAATGCTTCCAGATTCCCATTATTTGAGGATGATAAGAACAGTTCATTTTGCAGAGTAGGAATTACAGCTGGGCTGGGATGTGGAATGTGAGCATATTCGACATTTGAAATTGCTGATGTTGTAGTGTTTACCTAAGAGCAATATGAAGATTATTAACAAATTTGACATTCCATAAACTATTTCATAGAAGACATCCCGAGGGGTAGTAATGAAGTAAGTACACAGGAAATTTCGAAATTTCCATACCCTTTTATTTAGCAACTCTATTTTAAGAAATTAATTTCAAAGAGAAATTGTGCATTTGTGTATTACAAAGATGTGTGTATAAGGATGCAGCATTGTTTATTGATGGAAAAATTTCAAAACCTACGTCCAGTGTTCAACTTTAAGGTACTCATTAAAACACACATGAACATACACATTCACATGCACACTCAAGTGAAAAAAGGCTAGTTATCAAGCAATGTGTACAGTATGACACAATGCACATTCAAAAAAAGATGTTTATATTTATATTAAACGTCTGGGAGAATATATACCAACCAACCAATATAACATTAGTTGTCCCTGAGAGACAGGGGGCAATTTAATCTTCTATATTCTTGAATTTTTAGAACAATATATGTAGTAAAGAATTTGGTCTTTCCTGAAGAGAGGTCTGACCTTTATCCCCAGCTCCTAGGAAGTAACCTCTAAGCCCTTGGACTTCCCAGATATTCATGGTTGGCTCCAAGTCCACAAGATATCAGCCCAAACTGACACTAAGTTAAATCACATAGGCAGTCAATCATGCCTATGAAATGATACCCTAATAAAATTTCTGAACACCAAACTCAGGTGAGATTCCTCTGTCATACTGTCCTGAAAAGGAAACACTTTGTGAGGAAAATGGCAGCTTCATATTTGAAAGCCTCTCAGGCTGCTCTATGCATCTCTTCCTTTGGCTGATTTTTTACCTGTACCCTTTCTTTATAATGGACCATAAGCATGAGTACAAAAGCTTCCAGTAAGTCCACAGGTCCTTATACTGAATTACTGAACCTGAGGGTGGTTTGGGGAACATCCAGAACTTGCAGTTCCTCTCAGAAGTGAGGGTGGTCTTTTGTGGATTCTTCCCTCTAACTTCATAGTTAGACCTTAACTCTTCGCTGTTGGTGTCAAAAGTCTCCAACAGACTTGGAACCTGGAGGATTGTGTCCTAAAGCCTCGCAGTTTGGCTAACTCCAGGTACAATGACATAAGTAACAACAATGACAAAAAAGATCATTCCATTCTGGAAAAACATTCTATGATTACTTTTATGTGCCTGTTATACAGAGCATCAAGTTAAAGCTAAATAATTTCCCATTTCTGTAGGGTGTCTGTACTGCAAATTTTTACCCACAATTATTTATCAGAAAGAGTACATCAATGATGCTTTTGCATTTCTCTCTGGACTCATCTCCTGCACTGTGTCCCTCACGCAGGAGACTCCAGCCATACTGACCCCTTCATAGTTCCTCAAACCAAACTGCTCACTCTATCAGCCACGTACATCCTTCCCCAACATCTACATGCTTATTGCTTCCCTTCATTCGGGTGTGCTCAACTTCATCCCAGAAAAGCCCTCCCTGACAGCCCTACCCAAGACAGCACCCCACCATTATGCTCTGCGAGCTTACCCTGTCCTGCTTTTCTTCTTGGCAGTTGTCATGGACCCTGTTGCATGGAGCTTCCTTCCCAATCTGTGTGGACAGACTAGAATGTAGAATTCCCCCGTGGAGGAACTGGACTGTTTTATTCTCTCTTATATCCTTATTCTCTGTAAGAGTGCCTTGCTCAGAGTTGGCATTCAATATACATTTGCAGAATAAATGTTTATTTTTTTAGGGACCTGCTCTGATTTCATCTCCCCGACAACCCTCCCACTATCATTATTTCCATTTTTCAGATGACAAAATTATACAAAGTCACACATCTAATAAGTAGATTTTTTCATCATGGTGTTCCTATGTCTGTTTTATACACATGACAAACAGTCATTTGAGATATCATTTCTGGAAATAAGACATTAGGTAAAATTTAAGTTGACAGAGCAATCAAAATATTTTACAACACATCACCAATCCATGCCTAAGAGCTTGTTACCTGTCCTTAAAACCATACAGAAAGTAATAAGTTAACAAAGTTACCAGTAATCCAACTTATATTGGCTTATATTATATTATATTGGCTATCTACAATCACAGATGAAAGAGAGATCATTGTGTTGAGAAGAGGGTTTTGGGAATCCTTTCAAATGATTATTTTAAAATCTACAGCAGGCATGATCAATTATTATTTTTTCAAAAGCAAGCTCCTTATGCCAAACTTGATTTTTTTTTTATCCTGAGCCATGGCAATTTCAATAAAGTCTGCCAGCAGAAGATACACCGCTCAGGTTGAAGCAGATGGCATAATGAAATCTGTGACAGGCTGAGGATCCCACACACCAAGACCTAATGCCTATAGTATGTTTGCATAGGAGAAAAATATTTGGACTTCTGCTAAGGTAAGCCAGAATGAACAAATCACATTCCAAGAATCGAGAGTTTATCTACATGAAGTTAACCAGCGAAACAGAAGCTCTGATTTTATGGAAGACTAGGTGTGAAGGCACTCTAAAAGTTCCAGGACCAGAACAAGTACAATACCATGAGAATCATATAAAAGTACTGAATATCAGTGGTTTTTTCCAAATTTGTTAAAGCTTTAACCAATGTCAATGACTCCTCCTGTCTCCTCCTGGCCCTTGAAGTCTATGTAAATATAAGAGCAGAGCTTAAAGAGATCACATATTTAAAAACTAAAATTTAAGATATCATCATACAAAAGGATTGTTTTAAAATGTGCAGATTTACACTGAGAAAAAAGCACAAAGGCACCTTGTGACTGTGCTGTAACTGTTCAGTGAAATGGCTTTCTGAACTCCAGTCTCCTTGAGAAACAGGAATGATTTCATTTGTCTCGATAGACCTGTTCATAGCAGACACAGCATAAATGTTTAATAAAAAAAGCTTGATGCCCATCTTGGTTTATAAATATAAAATAAACAGAAGAAAACACAACTATCTGGTGATTTTTATATACAGATAAACAATCTGTATAATTTATGGAAGTTGCTAGTAAATGAGCAAGAGTCACCAAATAATTATCTGTTCTCTGTTTTAAGTTCTGGCTGAGTATTTCAATCTAAAAAGGCCTTTTATGGTCTTAGTAAATAAACATATTAACTTAATTTATGGATTTGAATTACTGCTAATACCTAAAACATAACTTAAAATGAAGGTTATGTAAATTACTCAATTAAAAAGTCAAATTCTTTGTAAAAAGGATGAAACACCCTTCAGTATTCAGAAGTATAGATGAAGTCTTCTTTTAAGATGCAGTCCGTGGGGAGGGCGAGGGGGCCTGGGTGGCTCAGTTGGTTAAGTGTCTGACTTCTACTCAGGTCATGATCTCAGGGTCCCGGGATCCTCCTGGGTCAGGGTCCCCACTCAGCAGGGTGTCGGCTTGTCCCTCTGCCCCTCTGCCCACTTGTGTTCTCGCTCTCCCTCTCTTAAATAAATAAATAAATAAATAAAATCTTTAAAAAAAACTAGGATGTAGTCAGAACAGAAATTGGTTCAGTTATTTCAAAAGGCCAGATAAAGCAGAAATCAAAAACCCAGGACAAATACATAACTTAAATACTTTATTTTAACTTAAAGCATGAATATACTCATTTACAAATATCTTGATGCATGAGAGCTACCCACTTCTTTCTTGTATGAACTACACTCATTTAATATGGCATTATTTTCCATTTCAGTCTCTTTAAGATGAAGCAAGAATCTGGACACTTGAGAAATAATTTCATTAAAGAAACCTGGATTTTTATGAGATCTTTCTTCAGTGTTTTACAGTTTGATCACACGCAATTTATCAACAATTGTTTTATCAATTCATTTATGTAGTCTTTCAAAAGAATTTAAGTAAGTTTTCATGGAAAAAATCATTTGCCATAAATTTTTATATTATATAACAAAGCCATGTAATTATAAAAATAATTATGACAGGCAAAACAGCTCTAAAAATGACTGATGAATGCCCATTTACCTGGTGACAGCTGCAGAAGCACACACAGGAGAAAATGCCTGAAAATAAGTGTGTTGTGCTCTGAGCATCAGTCATACGCCTTACAGGACAGTATCCTTTCACGAGCAAGTCACTTATTTGGAGGTGTGCTAAGAGAGCTGCTTCTGTAATAGCATTCCAAGGAAACAAAAAATTCTCTTTAGTTCTATATACAATTAAGCTCACCCTGTGGGAATAGCCATATCAGAGTAACCCTTCCACTGAGATCAATCAGAAAATTTATATAAAATGCCATGAAAAAAGTCTTTAAAGTTTTCAAAAAGAATGGGGCTCCTGGGTGGCTCAGTCGTTAAGCATCTGCCTTCAGCTCAGGGCGTGATCCTGGTATTCTGGGGAGCCCTGCGTGGCGCTCCCTGCTCTGCTGGGAGCCTGCTTCTTCCTCTCCCACTCCCCCTGCTTATGTTCCCTCTCTCGCTGGCTGTCTCTCTGTCAAATAAATAAATAAAATCTTTTAAAAAAAAGATATCAAAAAGAAACAATCACTTCTGCCATATTCTATTCATCAGAAACAAATCAATAAACCAACCTTTGCCACACTAAAGGAGAAGAGATCACACAAGAGTGTGAACACCAGAAGGCAGGGATTATTGGTGTCAGTCCCAGAGGGCTATCATAGCAAGTCATAGTAAAACTGCTGAAAGCCAAGACAGAGGAAGATCTTAAAAGCCACCAGAAAAAAAAAGGCACCTTATCTTCAAAGAAGAATAAAACTGACCTCACCAATCAATGAAAAACAGAAGACAACAGAATAAAAAAAAACTAAAAATGAAAACTGTCAACTTCACATTTTCAGAATACCGTCCCTACACACATACACACAGTGTTGCTTCAGAATTGTACTAAAGAAATACACAAGTAAATTCTTAGAAGTACAAAAGATCCCTCATGGAATTTCCCTAATGCAGAAAAGACTGAAGAGCACAAAAAAGGGTTTAAAGATTTGAGTAAATTGGGGTATGCCTGGGTGGCCTGGTCTGTTAAGTGTCTGACTTGGTTTCAGCTCAGGTTGTGATCCCGGTGTCATGAGATCGAGTCCCACATCGGGTTCCGCGCTCAGCGGGGAGTATGCTTGAGATTCACTCTCTCCCTCTGCCCTCCCCCTGCTCGCTCTCGAACTCTCTCTAAAATAAATAATCTTTTTTTTTTTAAAGGGAGTAAATCAATGGTAATGTCTTTAAACAATAAATAACATTTATGGAGTTTTAAATACAGGTAGGCATGAAAGTACATAATAATTACTCAAAAGACACAAGTAGGGTACAGGAAGTTGAACTGTACTAAGTTCCTTTCATTTTCCAGGAAGTAGCAAAAGTTCCAATTAAAGTAAAATCAAAATAAGTTAAGGGTAATATATCTGACAAAAAACTCATGTCTGGCCTAAAAGAAGAAAACTCAGATCTCAATGTTAAAGAAGATCCAATTAGAAAAGGAACAAAGACATTTCACCAGGGAGGATAAGTGGATGGCAAATAAGAACACAGAAGATGTTCAGCATCATTATCCATTAGAGAAATGCAAATTAAAAGCACAAAGAATACCACTATATACCTATCAGGATGACTAAATAAAAAATAGTGACAATACCAAATGCTGGTGAGAATGTGGAGAAAATGGCCTGCTTGTGCACTGCTGGCAGGAATGTAAAATGGTAGAGCCCCTCTGACAAAAAGTTTGGCAGTTCCTGAAAAAAACTAAACATGCATTTACCATGCAACATGGAGATTACACTTTTAGGCATTTATTATACAGAAATTACAGTTATGTACACATAAAACCACACAGCAGCTTTATCTACAAGAGTGAAAAACTGGAGGAAACAAAGGGTCTTTCTCTCAAGAGGTGCGTCCATACCATGGAATAATACTAACCAATAAAAAGGAACAAAATATGAATATACACAACAATTTGGATGGTTTACAAGAGCATTATGCAGAATAAAAAAAAGACAATTTCAAAAGGTCACATACGTTATGACTCTATTTTTATAAAATTCTTGAAATGATTTAATTATAAAGACAGAAAGGTTGCCAGGGGACAGGGGTGGTGGCAGGGAGGGAACAGGGCATAGCAATAAATAAGTACACAAATCTATTCAAGAGAAAGAATGGTACAGACTGAAAAAAATTGATGGACATTAAACCATTATAAGTTTCCTTGGTTTTAATATTTTACTTTAATTGCCAAGATGTCACCCCTGGAGGTAACTTGGTGAAGTACATATAGGACCTCTCTATACAATACTGAAAAATTACTGAGAATCTATAATTACAAAATAAGTTTTTTTAAAAAGTTGACTCAAACAGGCCAAGGATACTTACTATAATCTTTAGGGTAACCACTAAAAGAATAATACAATTAAGTATAACTAGCATATTAACAGAAGAAATTGATAAAACTAGAAGTGAAATACAAAAAAGAAAAAAATGAATAAACAAGACAAAAAACCCCCAAAAATTGTAAATTAAAACAAAATTTATTAACAATTACATTAAATGACTACAATTTTAAGATTGTATAACACAACAAAACACACGTACATGCTGCTTACCAGAGACACAAATTAATAATAGAAAAGATAAAGATGAAAGTAGAAAGATCCGCCATACATACATTAACCAGGAGAAGCCTGGTACACCTGCCCTAGTATCAGATGAGTGGACTTCAAGAAGCGTTACTAGAGATAAAGAAGGACACTTCATATAGATAAAGGGTCAGTTCAGTAAAAGACAAGACAGTCTTAGTCAAGTAAAAATATAACCTCAGGGGCGACTGGGTGGCTCCATCAGTTAAGTGTCTGCCTTAGGCTCAGGTCATGATCCCACGGTCCTTGGATCTAGCCCAAAATAGGGCTCCCTGCTAGGCAGGGAGACTGCTTCTCCCTCTCCCTCTGCTGCTTCCCCTGCTTGTGCTCTCTCTCTGTGTCAAATAAATACATAAAATCTTAAAAAAAATAAAACAAAAATATAATCTCAAAACAATTAGAGCAAAAGGGCAGATCCAAATAAGAAACAAATTCACAATCATAAGTAGAGATTATAACTTAAATCTCTTTCAGTAATTGATAGAATGGGGGGAATCAATAAGGATATGAAAGATCTAACAACATTCTAAATAAAGTTGATAGAGTCAATATAAAAAAGCAGCTCTATTTCCTAGAAAAAAACAACCAGAAACTACAACTTAAAAAAAGATTGCATTTAAAATATGATAAAATTATTTTAAAAAGCTGGAATACAACCTAAAGTTTAGAAACAGAGCCGCATATATATGGCCACATGATTAAGTGTGCGAATGTGAGGGAGAAAAGAATCTTTTCAATAAATGGTTCTGGTTCAAATGGATAGTCAAATGGAAAATTAGTTAACATACATACTTTATCTCATACCACAGCTGAACTTTGGAAGCTAAACCAAGCTTCTGAGAGAAAATCTCTATATCCTTGGCATAATCAATGATTTCTTAAGTAGAACAAAAAAGACAATACACATAGAGGAAAAGTTTTACAAATTAGACTTTATTAAAATTTAAAAAAAACACCCTCTGGTCATCAAAACATATAACTAAGAGAGTCAAAAAGCAGGACACAAAGCAGAAAAAGACAGTTGCAATAAAATGTCCAACAAAGAAGTTGTATTCAGAAAATATAAAAAAAGAAACTCTTGTAAGTCAATAAGACTGACAAACCAACAGAAAAATTGGCAAAAGACTTAAAACAGGAACTCCACCAAGGAGGATAGCCAAATGATCAATAAGCATATGAAAAGGTGCTCAGTATCATTAATCATCATGTGATACTACAACATACCCCCCGGAGTGGCTAGGATTGGAAAAACAGAAATTTAAAGCTGACATCACCACCTGTAAGCAAAGACGAGGAGCAATGAGAATTTCCTTACATTGTAGTGAGAGCACGGGCCTACAACTGCTTTGGAAAACAATTGGCAGAATTTACAAATGCTGAACATGTACCTTAAGACCCAGAAATTTTACTCTTAAGTAAACATCCAAGAGAAATTCACACTTAATAAATATCAAAGGACGTGTGTTAGAACGTTTATGGCAGTTTGTTTGTAATAGCCAAAAACTAGTAAAAAATTACAATCAACAAAGTACAGATATAGTCTAGTACATTCATACAATGAAAATTGAAAAGAACTACAGCTACGTGTAACACGATGGAATATCACAGACACAAAGTGAAGACAAAGCCAGGAACAAAGCCTGTATACTCAGATTGCATTTACATAAAATTCAAATACTTATTTATGGGATAACAGTCAAAACAGCGTATGATCTGACCTCCACAAAGAATCTAAAAAAGCCGATCTCCTATAAACAGTAGATTGGAGGTTGCCAGGGTTTAGGGGAAGGGGGGGAGATGTTAATCAAAGGGCACAAACTTCCAGTTTTAAGTAAGTTCTGGGGATCTAATGTATAGTGTGGTCACTATAGTTAACAACACTCTATGGTATATTTGAAAGCTAAGTGAGTAGATCCTAAATGTTTAAACCACACACACAAAAAAACGTTATTACTGAGGGGACAGATCTGTTAATCAAACTCACTATGGTAATAATTTCCCTGTATATTTGTCTATCAAATATCACTTTGTATATCTTAAACTTACACAGTTATATGTCAATTTTATCTCACATAGGCTGGAAAAAAATAGTGATTCTTTTGGGGAGAGGATGAGGACTGACTGAGGGGATGCACAGTATTGTGGAGTGTTAATAATTTTCTATACTTTGATTAAGGTGAAGAGTTATATGTGTACATTCAATTTGTACCAAATTCTTGACCTATGTAATTTTGCCCTTTCCTGTATATTAATTCTCATTTTTTTTTAAGTTTGCAAGGTAAGTGATAAAATCAGAGCACAGAAGCTGAGGCACTCCGATAACTGATATAACGTACACTTCCTGAAAGAAAGAAGGTGCTTTGAACAGCTTCTGTATTATCAAGCTAAATCTTCTGACAGAAACTCAGAATTTAAAGTTCAATTATCAGGCATTCACCTTAAGTGAAAGAGAATATAGAAACTAGGTATCTAAAGATGAAGCCAAGTCTATTACTGTGATGTATGAGCCTCTACAGGCTTGATATGGATTCAAGTGGCTAATTCCCATCTATAGAATAAATCCTTCAACAAGTGCTCAAGAAGAATCCTCAGCAAGTGCGTTTTAACCTCCGTAGCACACGTAGATTTTTCTTTCTCAAAGATTATGAGTTTTTACAACTTGTAATCATTTAACTTCACACCAAATTACAAGAAGAAAAAAATAATCATCATGCCATCTAATACTTTTATGCTGAAGTATTCTGACCCACCCTGATACAAGGTTGATATATTAGTGAGATTTCAAAATTATATTTTTTTCAATATCTATTATACAAAATTAATTTAATTCCAAAAATACTGAAAAAGATCAATGTCTTAAATATTTTGATCATATAAATACGATCTATGTACTTAAATTTAACCAAATATAACATCTTCAAATATGTAGATTTGCTTAACTAAATCTGTTAAAAATACTGAAATATTGACTTCTTATGTTTCATCTATCCCTTCTGGGTTTTTAACTGAAAAGGAAGTTAATATTATTAGCTCTATTTTAATGGCTAACATCAATCTTTCCAGAAGTACTTGTATAATTATCTAGAAAAATGCTTAGGATCAAACTGAATTTCCTAAAGCATTTTTATATAGATTATCAAAACCCGTTTTCTGGTCCTGTTATTTTGACCTATTCTGAATGCACAGAATAGCAATGAGAATAAAGTGACCCAAATGCTTTTATAATCTGATGGATATTTCTATCATTTCAAAGCTAAAATATATATTATCTTGCATTAAGAAAGAAAAATGACCACTGCTTTTACAACCCTAGTTTTGGTAGACTTTAAGTAAATTTATAAACATAGTGCTAGTTCAATTTCCCAATTTTTTGTTTGTTTGTTACTCCTTAATGTAATGAGAAATAAGAAATAAGGCACTCTCTCGGGAATTTGCCATAACAGGTGCACCTCATGGAAATGCAGACTGTTGTTGTTTTTTTTTTTAATCTGCACCTTGTCTTTTCTTCTTGCAGAACAAGAAAAGTGCTTATTTTCTTGTGAATTTACAAAAATGCTGTAAAACACTCTCTGGAACTGATCCCAAATATGAGATGCAAAGATGGACAGGATACCAAGAGTATTCAATGAAATACACGACCTAAAATGGTAGCAATCACATGAAAAAAAAATTTATACATAATAGAATGGTATTTCAAGTTTGGAAGCAAGGGAAGCCTCCTTTTCCATAAATCTTTCAGTGAAATACTGATTAGAGCACAACTCTGATGCATTATTGAACAGGCAAACCCTTGCACAGTAATTGATGGTGGCACTCTGATTTAATGATCCTTATTTTTAAAGCTAATTAAAGAAATTGAGTTGCATGTTCAAAGGGGATTAGCTTAATGTGACGAGACTATTTTGGACATAAAGTAGCTCCACAGCTCCCGAACTAAACACGATACAAAATGGAGCAGCAAATTATAAGGTGGAGGGAAGGGGGGCATTTTCTGATGGAATAAGCATAATTTCACATTTTCTATGTGAATTTCTTTTCATTCATTCAAATACTTACCAAGCACTTAAAATGTCCAAGACATTGGGCTCTAGGGGATGGGACAGTAATTAAAGAGATAAAATGCTTTGCATAATCGCTAATATGTTAGATATCCTATAAAATTGTTCCATCAGGCATAGTTCACCCACCTACTAAGATAGAATACCTTTCTTTTCATAGCTATGAATTGTTGAATAGCAAAGCAGATAGTGGATGAGAATTTGTAGATATTCTTAAAGTAGCCACTGAAGATCATTGGCTGATAAATGTAAAATATAAGGTTATTGAATTTAGAAAATAATTCCTTAACCCAAGAATGTTTAAGCAGTCATTCTGAGTAATCAAAATGTAAATTTTCTGCATATGCTGGTAAAGTTTCAGTGGCACATTTGTCCTAAAATTCCCATGTGCTAAATAAAAAGGATAAATGATCAACCAAGAAACTCAAGATGGAAGGCAAAGAAAAACATGAATTAAAGAGTACCTAAGACTCTCCTTGTCTTCTCCCTTCTGTTATTTAGAAAGGCATATATAAACGATCAATAATCTACCTAAAGCAATGCCTATTGTTATAGACTACTAAATGACAAGATGAAGTACAAAACTAAAGTCTATACAACATAAGTGATGTTGTCAAGTTAAATGAATGGCCACATGGCAGGTTATGCTATTTTAGAATGTTCTAGTCTTCACTCAGAGCTGCATCTATGAAAATTTTATTTATTCTTAAAGTTGCATAATTAGAATCAATACACAATGCACAATGCACTAAAATGTCAGCTCAGTCAGCATAATGCAGAGTATTCCATGTGTATTTTATAAACTAATTTTTAAAGGTCTAAATTTCACTAAAATCTATAGAAATACTCATAGTTGAAAAGATTCGAATTCCTCCTCAATTTCCTAAAATGCATATGAAAACTTGAGTAAAGATTGCAAAATAACCTGAACTTAAAACAATCAGTTTTACTTTAAACTTTTTTCATTATTGTTATAAAATAAATTTTAAGTTTACCATTTAAAAAAAAGTTAGGTTCTACAATAAAATAAGGTATTACAGGATTCTTTAGCCTATCCCCTGAGTTCCTGAAATTCCAATTAAAGTCCACTAATTTCAAAAGCAATGGTTTCTTTCCCATACTTGTTTGATCTTTTTTGATGGTACTTTACTTTTTATTGTTACTAGGGGAGAGATGTCTGCGATAGCCTGGGGAAAAAAAGAAAAAAAGAAAGAAACTATTCTTATCAGCTCTTCTCATCAAGAGCAATAGTCTATTACCCGCCCCCTCTAAGTAGCTTTAGAAAGTTCTTGATGAAGCATCTGGGTGTCTCAGTTGGTTAAGCAGCTGCCTCTGGCTCAGGGTATGATCCCCAGGGTCCTAGGATCAAGCCCCCTGTTGGGCTCCCTGCTCAGCGCGGAGTCTGCATGTCCTTCTGCCTCTCCCCCTCAGCCCTACCCCTCCATCTCCCCTTTGGCCCTGCCCCTCACCCTGCCTTGTACTCTCTCTTGCTTGTGCTCTCTGTCTTTGCTGGTGCTCTCTCTCACTCTCAAATAAGTAAATAAATAAAATCTTTTTTTTTTAATTTCTTGATGAAGTAGTTAAAATTAGTTTTATTCAATCTTGACTCTTGTGTATACATCTCTTTAATATTCTGTGATTCAAAATGAGAAGTGAACATAATACAGTTCTGCTGTATAAAAAATACAACTCTGGTTGGGGTGCCTGGGTGGCTCAGTTGGTTGAGCATGGCTGCCTTCTGCTCTGGTCATGATCTCGGTCCTGGGATTGAGCCCTACACCTGGCTCCTTGCTCAGTGGGAGGCCAGCTTCTCCCTCTCCCTCTGCCTGCTGCTCTCCCTGCTTGTGCGTACTCCCTCTATGACAAATGAATAAATAGACTCTTTTTAAAAAGAAAAAAAACCCAACTCTCATCTAGAGGAAAAGCATTACTGCTTGAGTTGCAAGCTGAACTAGCTATATTTCTCATGAGCACCATATTACCTGAAAAAACAAAGTAAAAAAAATGATCCTACCAACTTGGTATGTGGCAGACAATTTCTCAAAAATAAACAAAGTAAGACTCTCACTTCAAGGAAAACATCTGACAGTAATTGTTGCCAATAGTAAAATTTGAGGTTTCGAGTGAAAATTAGAATTTTGGAAAACTTGTTATCTGCCACCCTGAGCTTGACACCTTTCCATAAGTTAAAGACTATTGATAATACCAGAAGCAATATTAGCAAGTATAAATTTTTGATATTACATAAAGAAATGTGAAACAAATTTTCCTGTTTTTCAAATTTCCCAGACAACCAATTTATTACAAAATTATGCATGGCTGAAAAAGAAAATTCAAAGCACAAGATAGATTTTAGTGTAACAGAGTACAAAATGTTCATTGATTTGGTTTCTGATTCCACCTTATAACTAAACTTAAAGAAACCACCAATAGGGGCACCTGGGTGGCTCGGTCAGTTGAGTAAACTCAAGTCATAATCTCAGGGTCATGGGATTGAGCCCTGCAGCGAGCCCTGCAGCGAGCCCTGCAGTGAGTCCCATGCTAGGCTCCATGCTCAGTGGAGACCCTGCATGAGATTCTCTCTCTCTCTGTCCCCACTCCTGTCCCCTGCTTGCCCGCTTGCCCGCTCACACGCACGTGGTCTCTCTCTCAAATAAATGAATAAATCTTTAAAAAAAAAAAAAAGAAAGAAAGAAAATACCAATAGTTTTGGTGCACTATTAAAAAAGGATATCCATAAAAACGCCATCCTCCTCCCTCTGCCAGCTAAATATCTGCATGAGGGCAGATGTTCTCCATATAGATCAACTAAAATAAATCCAAACAGATCAAATGCAGAAGCAGATATGAGAATCCAGTCTTCTATTAAATAACATTAAAGAGATGTGAAAAAATGTAAAACAATGCCACTCTTCTAATTTTTAAAGCAATGGATTTATTACTACTATTTTCAAATGAATTAATAAATATTTAAAATACTTCTCAATTTTAATTTCTAACTTGATAAATATCGATGCATAAAACCACATAAATTAGAGCTCTTTGAGGTCTTCAGTAATTTCAAAGAGTGTAATGGTGTCTTGAAACCAAAATGTTTGAGATCTGTTGCCTTACCATATTAAATTTCAATTAGGAGGAAGAAGCACCACGAAGAGAACCAATATTTATTGAGTGTTGGTAAGCACCCAGCTATGCCTTAGAGTTTTTAGATCCATGTTATTTAGTTCCCATATTACAACTAATGGAGGGGCAAAAAAGAGGTTCAGTGAAGATAAATATACATATATATATGTATATATTCGTTTTAAGAAATAAACTCTTGTTTTAAGTCATCCACTAATAAGTATCAATGCCAGAACACAAATCTGTCTCCAAATCCTATTAGACTACACTGTCAGCATCCGAGCTCAGCTCATAACGAAGGCCTCAAATCACCAGGATACCCTTAACACATGTTCATTACACTGCTTACAAGGACAGTGAAACAAAAGCGAAAGAGCTCTATGATTAAGACCTGGGGTCTGATGTCAGCCAGCCTGCATTTAAATACGAGCTCCACCATTTAACCTCCCGGTGCCTCCACTTCCCTATCCATAAGATAAAGAAAATGACATCATCTAGTACATCTACTACTACTATCTACTACTTTAGAGTGTTGTTGCAATGATGAAACAGAGACTTACAATAGTTCCTGGCACACGGCGAGAATCTCGTACATGGTAACCCCTATGATGAAGATGGTTGTGATGAGTGGTGCCTCTTTCCACTACGGTTACTAAGAAAAACACTAGGTCTTCAAAGTAACGTCAGTTATTTGGCTAACGTATTTATACTAAAAATTATTTCTCTGGCAAGAAAAGATAATTACTGATGCACAACAGTTCTGAATTTTCATGAATATTTAAATACCCCTTAATTAAGCAATCATTTATTGAACTTAAGTAAAATATCATATTAGGTACAAAGTAGTCAAAGATGAGTATGGCATGATTTTATCCCAAAAGTAGTAAATCGTTTTCAAACAAGTCTGAAATGCACTTAATTCTAAAACTTTTTGTGTTTGGTAAGAACAAATGGCAAGCACAACGTGGCATATACACCATGGTCTGGGCATGTGTGTTGATGCGTATTTGCAGAATGTCTTGTCTTTATTTAAATCTCAACACTTCTGTGCTTTCTTAGCAAAACTTCCAAGGGAAAAAATTTAAAGAATACAGATTGACCAATCTTATCAAAGTATGCTGAAACTTTCTACATCAAAGGGGTGAAAGTATTCAAATTAAGTAAATTAATATACCTTAAATGCCAAGACAAACAGAAATTTAGAAATTGAAAACTTAGGGGGCACCTGGGTGGTTCAGTTGGTTAAATGTCTGACTTGGGCGCAAGTCATGGCCTCAGGGTCCTGGGATTGAGCAGTGCCCGGTGGGGGGGGGGGGGGAGTGTCAGAGCTCAGCAGGGAGTCTGCTTCTCCCTCTCCCTCTGCCCCTTCTACCCCTTGTGCACACGCACTCTCTCAAATAAACAAAATCTTTAAAAAAGAGAGAAAAATTGGAAACTTAGATGAACATGTTAGAATGTTTGTAGTGTTTTTTCTATCAGTCCCACATTTCCAGAAGACAAATAAAACTGATTCACAGTTCACAGTCTGCTTAGAGAAAAATAAAACCAAACCTTACAGACAAGTTTAAATATACGGAAATGGGCACATGAAGACTGATGGTACTTTGTCACATTGTCTCTCTTTCCACTATAATCAACTCAGTTCACATCTACTGTGAAAACTAGCATAATTATTTAAAAAGCGAATGAAAGTTCTGGTTTATATTAAAAAGGTCCTCTGATTAAAATCTGGGGAAGAATTTAAGGGAAATGGCAAATCTTAAGGAATCTGGATTTACTAAACATTAAGTGCATTTCTCTTTAGTAATGCTAATAACTGTTTTCCCAACCTATTTGTTCCTTTATAGCAGAGAACCAGGGTTTAGAAACAGTGTAAATTAAAAGTAAAAAAAGCACTTACTTTGGGTCAGACGGACTTACATTCTTCTTCTAAATGTACCAATGAATAATTGTGTGGTCCAGATTAAGTTACACAACGTCTCTCAAACTCAATTTCTTCATAGACAAAAATGGGGATCATACACACCTCATATAGCTGATGGACTCAGTAAATGAGACAATGTCCACAGCACAGAGAGCTTCCCAAAGGTGATGGTGATTGTTTTTGTTATACAGCTTCAGATGTAAATCAACCTCTATTGTTCTTAAATTCTTGGGTTAAAAAATTCATGTACGTTATAGCCAGTAAATTTCACATTTTCTCCCCCTTCTTCAAAGACCATTTAACTTTGTCACAAAAACACCATACAATTAGCACCATTTGCTGTTTTAGACACACATGCATACCCAATAGCAAGATGGTGTTGCATTTTAATCCAGCACTGTATAAAAAGCTTGAACAGTGCCTTCTTGCCCAGGATAAAACAAGAATTTTAGTCCCTCAAAGGCTCTATATTTACAAACTTTTGGTTAAAGGAACAAACATTTAAAAGCTGTTATTGTACCAAAAATAAAGTATTTGAAATTCCTACAGTAAATAAACTCTATGGTAAATGTAAAAACACAAGAATCACTCCTTCTCTTTTAACTTCTCTTAGATAATGTATGTTAAAGTCTCAAGAAACAGATACTTTCCTGTTAGGCCATTGCAATGCTCTATCATAAAAGTAAAACCATTTTGGGGGTAAGAAAAATATTTTTTCATTTTCACAAGCAACATCAACTTGGAAGAATTCCATTCCATTTTTAGATCATTCCTGTTAATGGGGTCAAGGCATATTTTCTTTCTCTCTGTACTTCTCCCGCACCCCATCACCAAGTCTTAACCTAGGCATTCTTGGGAGACAGCAGTTATTCCCCCTTTATTGATAGCATGCCTACAGATGAACTTTCTCCATTTCAGTCTCAAATTAGAAACCATAGACAGAAGAGTGATTTTTTGCCATTTATATAAGTAATAAAGCTGAGGAAACTCAGACATTTCTGCTCCCTACCATGAATCCTACAAAACCGTATCTTTCTGATTACCAAAGTCAGAATAGAGCAACAAAATGCCCAGTTACCCAAATTCTCATCTCTCCATCAATCTAAAAACTATAACTATAAAAAATCACCAGGGCTGCTGATGCCACTGCTTAAAAGCAACATACCTCAACAGTTTGGCCATGAACCTGATTTAGCAGTTTTATAAATGAGTACCCACAGAATAGTACCTCTTCAGGCATGCCCCTGCATAGTGGTGCTCCAGCCAACACCCCCTGCTTACATCAGACACTTGAAAGTAATTCTGTGAAGTATACATTGACTATTTCTTTCTCCAGGATCTCTGAAAGTTGTTCCTCTTTTAAGACAGAGCATCGGAAAAATAAATACATGGTGTACAGTATACTTTAGCAGAAAAACCATCACTAAATTAGGATGTGATGCTGTATTCATAGTGTGTACTCTCAGTATACCTCGTTCTTGGAAAGATGAAAGCAGCATTTCTTTGAGGAACCATTCATTTATTTTAATGATTATAATTAAAGGTCTTATCTATCAAAATATCAGTAAAACCTTCACCTTAATTGTGTTCGGCAGTTTTACTATAATTTTTAAAAATGTGGAGAAATAAAACAAATGATTGTTAAATACTATATTTAATAGAAGTGTTAGAAAATAAAGTTAATACAATTTTCAACTTGATACAATCAAGTTTGATAAAGAATGCTGAATGCAAAAGAGGAATGATGAAAAACACTCACACAACCTCCCCCCCAAAAACTCTACCTTAATAAATCCTTCACAACCTGGCTCCCAAGTTTCCTCCTTTGCCAAGAACCCACACATAGGCTGTTAGCCTGATAACGCAGATCTGTAGGTGACTCTGTATCAGGCTTTCTCAACCTCAGCACAAAACACAGTATAAGCCCAATATTTCTTTGTTTTAGGAGGATGGGCTTCGCACTGAGGATGTTTAGCAATTACGTGCCAGGAGCATGGCCCCTACCACCCCCAAGTTCAACAGTCAAAAATGTCTCCACATATTGCTATATGCCCCCTTCACTTGAGAACAATTTCTGTCTACCCCTGTAAACACTGTTTCCTCTACCTGAAATAATTTCCCCATTCATGGCAGAAAAGTCCTACTTATTTTTCAAGACCCATCTTACATGTTACCTCCAATGTAAAGTTTTCTTGTAAAGTTAATAATTCCTTATCCTGCTCACTTTCTTATCCCACTCACTTTCTTATTTAGTTACTTAAAACAAATGTATGTTCTCCTTCCTCCTCCAGATAATGAGAACTTCTGTCTTAATTATTCAGAGTATTTTTACCGATTTTTATTAATAAATGATTATAAGCCTTCTAAAAAAGCACCCATGAGAAAACCCTCCCATTGCCGAGGAAAATTTGGCTCACTGAATGATGTCTTACACTGAACAATATATAACCCTCCAGCGCTCTCTCACTCTCTCTGTGCGTGTGTGTGTGTATATTTATATTTATATTTATATAATTATTGTTGCCTTTGCTCACGAGGAATGGAAATTAAATGATAATACTCAATTTTAGTAACCCAAGGTCCTTGCAATATCCAGTTCTCTGATATTTTTATTTGGTCTTTGTTTATATTTGCCTTTGAATCACCCATTAGTCCATACGTTTTGCCATGAGCAGTTGTTCCAAATTCTTTTGGGAATGTGAACAGGTAAAACTTAAAAGCATAGAAATATAAGACAAAAATTTTATACCATGAACACTGTATTTCAAAATAAAAAAGAAGGATACATTTACTCTTATCAACACTGAACAATAATTTCCAACCTGATTCTACGTTGTCAACATCTCTCCAATTATCTCAAGAGATGTCATAAAATTTCCAAAGAAAAACTTAGAAAAAAATCTGGCTTCAATTTGTATGCATGTATATATGTATACATTATGCATTTGGATAATATGCATATAAGCCAACACTTTGCTGGGAAAAAAGTGAGTGAACAAGGAGCCTGGAAATATCAAACAACAAGAACAACAGCAAAATAATAGAATATCATACTCTAAAAAGGCCAGAAATCACAGATATGGAGAAACCTCCAGAATATGCTGAGCCCTGAGGCTTGTTTCCCATATCAGCAGCATTTGTAACCTCAATTATATACATTATTTCTTCAATCCGAGAATTGGTCTCGGTTGCCATAGCTTCAAAAAAAAAAAAAAAATCTCAGTGATGTCAATTTCTAAGTATTAGTCCTAAATTTCTACTGAAATTATTAATTTTAATTCACAGTTTTCCTACAAATAACTCAAGGTAAAAAGACATTTAATTTCATGTCTATGGTCAATTCATAACGCAAGGCAATTAATTAATCAGGAAAGTCGTATCCACCTCTACTGGACTGGAGAAACATCACAGAATAAATATGCAAATCCAATATCCTCATGGCTGACAAGTTTCTATTATTAAACTGCTAACGTGTTTATTTCCCCCACAATAGCTGGATTTCTGTCATGAATACGCATTGAGCCCTGCAGTTATTAGCTGTGATGACTAGGTGACAGTGAGGACACTACTTGAGAATTTGCATCTGACAGATCATTGACACACAGTCACAGTTCTTTTTTTTTCTACTCTTCACTTAAACAGGAATCATGCAATAGGAAAGGAACTGGAGCTATTAGAGATTATTCAGGTTTAATAGCTCACATCCTTTTAGCTGGCGGTTAGAACAATACACAATGTGGCAGAGTTAAACAGAGGCATCAATTATGCTCTCAAACCTGTTAATATTTTTGACAATATTTAAATAGCACATCCCTTCAGGGCATGGCTTTTTTGCCCTCTCAGTTACACACCTGTCAAGTGTTTAATTTGCCAAAGGGAAACAGTTTGATTTCTAAGGGCAGTCTTAATACTGAAGAAGCAAATTGGAAAAATTACGCATTATTGAATAGAAGTAATGAGAAGGATCTGAGGGGGAAAAATAGTCAGCTTAATTCAACATGGCATGTCAGCATCTGTCATTAATGCAACAATATGATCACGTTCTCCAATATGCTGCATTTACCTCAGGCTTTTCAATTATTCATTCCTTTCGCTTTATAAAATATAGGAGAATGATGGTGGAGTAAAATTGGAGGAGTCAAATTTTTTGGTAATACTAAAAAAGACGGAGACACTAACTTTCACCCATTGTGCACATAAAATTATACATCTGAAGACATAACTCAGGTAAAAGATAATAAATAAAAGCTAGCTACTGGTCAGATTGGTATAGCTACCAGTTTAAAAGCACAAAACAATTTCATTCCTAGGTTCATTAATTAAATATCAAATTATAAATATTAACAAATTAGCAGGTAGTAAACTACACAGAAAATCTAATTCTAACATGGTAAGTCTATAATACTTGTATTTCAACTTTAAAACAGAAAATAATACAAGATTTTGAAATGTAGTCTAGTCATCCAGGAAAAACATGGTTCAACAAACAAATGAAATTGAGTCAGTAAGAATGAAGACTAAAGGGCAGAGTCACAGAAACTATGAGAGATATCGACGGTTTTCACCAAAACTGAACTCCAGACCTCTAGGGGCCAAGTTTCTATCCTCAGAAAAAAAAGAAAAAGAAGATGTGAGACAGGCTGCAGAATCACAAGAGGGGAAAGACTGTGCCTTCGGAGCCAAGAAAACCGAGTTCCAGTTCTGGCTCTGCCCTTATTATAAACAAGTCACTCAAATTCACTAAGTAGATGTAATAAGCAGGGCGTGAGCCAGCTGGTTTTCTTGGTCCCTTTCAGTATTTGAAGAGGTGACCAAGTAGCCAAAAGTCCAGACATGTGAGACATGCCTACAGAATGCCCAAACCTAACAATGTATACCGAGCCTTGAAATATATCAGCATCTACCATTAACACTGTACTTGGCCACAGGCTACCTGGCTTGATAACATTATGGTCAAGGGTTTCCGAGGAGATTTCAGCTTAATCATGTGCAACCCAAAGTTTTAGAGCCCATATCCTACTTCTATTTGGAAATGATAAAACAAGGTCAACAACCAGTAAACCTATGACACCCCGGCTTTCAGAGCTAGAAGGGGTATTTCCAATTATCTCTTTAGTGGTATTTTCTAACACACCAGTACCTTTTGTTTCAACTTCTCCTCTCATTCTAATCATATTTTCACATAATATAATAAGGGGAGAAGACATCTGTTCAACCTCTTCACTCTCTCTGAAAAACTAGATAATCTTCCACATCGTAATTACACTTATACTCAGAATATTGATCTCTCCAAACTCTTTTGCCAGTTCATTCTGAAAAGGAATACCTAAAACCAATCTTTTCAATAACTTATAAAAAACAAAAGACAAACAACGAACAAAAAACAAAACCCAAACACAACTACATATAACAAAAACAACTCTTTTTCATAATTCATGATCACAACTTTTAATATCATTAAGTAGAAATTCACTAGAGAAAAATATTTTTAAAATTCTTCTTTATTTTTTGCTACCAAAATATCTAGATTAGAAAGTCATGTGACATTAAACAAATTCCTTTTCTATTGTTACTATTTGTTCTTTTTGCATTTAGCACATTTTTTTTAATTGGAGCTATTCTTTCACTGAATTATGAAATTAGTCTTCAAATATCATTTTTAAACTTTCAAGGCAGAATGTTTGTTAGCAAGTCATATATAGTGATTAAATTAATGGTAAAAACATTAGAATGAGAACTAACTTAGACTGAAGGCATAAATGAGATTGATTCAAACCTTGTAAGGATAACACCGTTTTAAAAACGTTTTTTTTAAAAACCCGAGAAATGTGATTAAGTGAGTTCAAAGAACACCTAACTTGAGTGTTCATTCTGTCATTGCAATGTTTCAATTTTAATATAAATGCTAGGACATTTTAATGCTCTTAATTTTTACAGGAAAAAAAAACAGCGTTACATTTAGAAGTTCTAATGTTTATCACCATCTGATGCTGTCATTGGAAGCAATTGCTACTTACACTCTCTTAAGAAGTGAGAATTGCAATTTCTCTAACTGATGACAATGTAATTATTTCTTTTACTGTCAAAATAGAGGTGGTTTCCCTTCCTCACACACATGATTACACATGCAAATCCAGGCTTATCTGAAATCTTATAAGCGTGCTGAATGTCTGAATCCGAAAGTGCAAGATCACATGAACGACAAGCCTTAGTGGGGATGGAAACCAAGTCTACAGCCATCTACCCTAAACTTATTTTTATCATCCCCTTCTCCTGTAGGGACTCATACTTCAGCATCCACACAGCTTTCAACACAATGTCATATCATCTACAATATAGAGCAACAACCATTACAAAAATAACTGGGAGGGGGGAGTCACAGTGAATCTGAATGTCTCATTTGGAGGTTTAAATGACTTCATTAACTATTCATTAACACATACAAAAATCAGCCTTTCAGAAAAACACAAGACTTTCACAAGATCTATGCAGTGCTGTGAACACGGGCTTTGGGAGAATCGTGTCCTACCTGGTCTTTCAGCTGCTGTACAGAAGTCTGAAGGTTCAGAATCTGACTGAAGAGCGGGCTCTGCAAGACCGACTTGAGAAGGTTCAGTTTGTCCTCATTGGCTACATCTCCACGTTCTCGCAGCTTAGCTTGCAAGCGCTCTGCTGCCTGCAGGGCTCGATTTTTGTCTAAACCAAAGAGCAGCCTTGGTCATTAACAGGATTCAAAAGACACACATCAAACCACACTTATAGAACAGAAATCCTAAGACTATTCCCTTCGAGAGCATAAAACTGACTCAGAGAAAAAAGGACCGTAACATGTCCCTATAAATATGTTCCTCAAATCTTCAAGTCTCTGGTAAGAGAGTCTGTTTGAAAGCAGAGAACTGGTTACAGTGTACGCCACGTGCAACTAATTGTTGCTCCGATTCAGACGGGGCATATTTGAATTCCAACGCCAGCTGTCAACTCTTCTATATAAACTATTGAAAACCAAATACTTCATGATCTTGCAAATGCTGATATTTTCACTTTTTTAAAAATTTGATTTACATGTAAGAAAAATTAGAGCTCTCTCACTCACTAATAAGTAGATGTGGATGATGTCACTGATGAGTAATAACATCCGATATGACAATTTCATATATTAAGGAATGGACATTCTATGCTTGAGAATTTACTTGAAAATATATCACAACAATGTATAACCCTTCAAAAACACTTCCTGTTAATAGTTTAAATGTCTTTCCCCAAAACTAAATAGCATATCTATAGATGCATCAAACAAAAATAATTCAAATATTTATCGATCACCTTATATAACTGGCAAAAAAGTTGCAAAAGTACGTATTTTGAGTAAGTGTATCCCTAATAATCCTAGCATCTTACATGCGTGTTTCCACCACATGGTGATTTTCTATGACCAATCACAGTTAAAAACATTTCCCTAAAACAACCTCTTACTCTCTCACAAGTGAACCCAAATTTGTTTTAAAGGAAAGAAGACCATTCAAATATATGTTCTAACAGATTCATCATGGTAACAAGGGTATCTATTAACATTCATTTGCCATTTTATAGTAATCAAAGTGGGAATTATCATCACAGACATTTTCTATAGAACCAAATGTGGAATGACACAGAAATGGGGAAATTAAGGCATGAATTCATGTTGACCACGAGTTCACACCCATATACAAATTTAAACAAATGGTATTTACTCATCTGCACAATTTTATTTTTCATTTTTTTTTTCTTTGAGAGAGAGAGAGAGAGAGACAGAGAGACAGAGAAAGCATGAATGGGGAGGGAGAGGGGGAGAGGGAGAGAGAGAATCTTAAGCAGGTTCCAAGCCCAACGTGGAGCCCAATGCAGGACTCAATCTCACGACGCTGAGATTATGACCTGAGCCAAAATCAACAGTCGGATGTTAAACCAATGAGCTATCGAGGTGTCCCATCAGAAGCACAATTTTAAAAGTAAATAATGATAAGGATCTGATAATTTTATTCTGGGTCTTATTTCCCATGGTATCTCAGAATACAACTCTAGTATTAATTTCCATGTCAATTCTTGGAAGATGCACACATCAGTAATAATTTACAAAATAAAGACTGGAAGGTGACAGCTTCAGTAATTCTCTATTTCCTCTTTGCGGTCCACTTTCTTATAGGGAACTCTGTGGACTACTAGTAGTCTTTGTGGCACGTGACTTTAGTGTAAAATGGGGGATGAAGGTAACATACACCCATGTACTTTCATCACTCGCATAGTACCCACTATCACCAAAACAGCTCCTTCTTCTTTTCCTGCCACCTACTCCCATCCTATTCCCAAAGCAATCAGGGATTAAAGCACCAGCTGCAATCATCAAACCACCAAGGTGAAATCCAGATACCTTCTAACAATCATACCCAAAAACTTCCCTGGAAAACATGAGGCATTAGACCACCAGGAAAGGGATGGGTGTACCCGATACACCTGAAACAAGTTCTACAAACCAGCTTCTCTAAAATAAAAGAGCAGTGAAAAAAAAGATTAACATGTGAATTTGGGTATTTCAACCTACATTATCTCATGTAGAAATTAAACTACCTTAAATCATCACTGAAGTTTGTCAGCCTAAATGCTTATTATTGTCATGGCTCATCATTAACTTAAAAGCAAAGCTCAGTAGAATTTCAACTGCCACAAATAAAGAAGGCAATGAGCTTTGTTCAGTATTAAAAATACTGTTAAGCTTTCTGTTGCTGTCCACAAACATTCATTAACCAGAAGTGGGTCCATAAATGAGAACAAGGTTTACATTAAATTTCATTAAAACTCATAATTGGTAGAACATTTCATATGCCTTTATCTTTTGCTTACAAATGATTTGTTTTTATAACACTTCAGACTAAAACATCCAAATATAGAAACACATTTCCCTGCTATAATGATAATAGATAAAAACTTTTAAAAACTCAGTTACTAGATGAAATCCTGCTATATAGAAAAACCATTTCAAAGATCCCAATGGAAAAAGTTTTGATTCTTAGAAAAATAAGAAGGAATAGGGCTTACCTATAGTTTCTAACATGTTTTCCAAAGTTCAGTGTTCTTCTCTACAATGATTTTAAACAGCAACTAAAACAGAACTCTGGGGAGAAAAGAAATAAAATGAATGGTTATGTTTTATCACAACATTAAAACTATATACCCTAAAAAGTACTTGATACTACTATAATTCCTTTGACCATTAAAATCTTGATTTAACTTAAAATAGTTTTTTTCTTAGGCAAAAAAAAAGTAATCATTTTAGGACTTATTCAAAATTATCTTATATTTGCAAGTAATACTTGCATAGTAAGGTAAAAGGCATACAATCTGTTTTAAATAAGGTGGCAGATGTATCCAAAATATTTCTTCAAGGACTTCTCCACACAGACCACTCTAATCTCAGGTTCACTGACAGATTCTCAACCACAGAGTAAGGAACTCACTTGACTCTGCATGAGAAACTCGGTGGGCAAAAACATTAAAATGCAAAAAGCAGAAGATGTGATCCTGCCCTTGATTGCTCACAGTCCTATCAGGGGAGACCATACATACATACCAAGTAGAAATGAACTATGACACTTACGCAGTGTGTGAACCACGGGGAACTAGCACATTAAATCATGGATGAAAAACTGACTAAAAGAGAGCATAATGTTAAATGGAGGAAGGATTTTCAAAGGTTTTCAAAATACCCTCCTGATTATAATATTCTTTTCTCTCTCATTCAAAATAAACCTTCTCAACCCCTTCAACTCACACGGACTCATCTTTCTCTGACAATACTTACCAGACTCTTCAAATACCAGCTACAGATTTCCACTGACAATGTCCAGATCGCTAACCACAACTAATCTTTGTTGTCCAACAATTTATATACCTTCTCCCTAGGCACACCCATTCTCTCCCTTACGGAAAAACCTGTCATTCCTTCAATGGAGGAAAAAAGTCTACAACCCAATTTCCTCACTTTTGGAAGACTAAATGGGATTTGTCTGAGAAGGTGCAAATTCAAGTTGCCCCTGTTCTCTCTTTAACAGAAAATGCATCTGGGACAAAAGGAAGTCCGTGATGTATATGAACAGATGCAGAAACCGCCCATCAAGGCCTGTGATTTGCTCTGTAATAACAGAGAACAGTTCTTATTGACTTTCCTCAACCCGATTTAGAATACACTATTTAAAACATCAACTCCATTTCAAATAGTCAAACAGCTCTACCACTGGCACTTGTTTTATAAAATGCCCTGGTGTCAAGAAAAGAGGGCACCAGCTCTAACTTGGAATTGAAACCTTAATAACAGCGTAGGTATGGGCAAGGGGCCTAGCATCTGAACATTAGTTTCCTAGGAAACTTACTCATTGGGTGTATTGCAATAAATGAGATAAAGTATATGAATTTCCAGCTCGTAGAATAACTCACACTGTAAAATAGATATTCAGTATTAACGCTGAGCCCATGCAGATGAGCAGTTCAATGTCAGGCATTGCGTGGTTTCATGGGGAAAAATACAAGGAGATCTTTAAAATAAACTAGTCATATTTTTATTCTTATTGACAACCACACTTCATAAGATAGCATACTATTAGGTCTCCCCCCTCAAAAAATTACTAACTTCCGACAGTTAAATAAAAGTAAAGACACCCCAATAAAAGAAAAGTCTATAGCTGATATGCCCAGGAGGAAGAATGCGAGCAAAGGAAGAGCATGATTTAGGAAGTCTGATCACCTGAAGGAACATTTCAGCTGGACCCCTTACCAGCTGCAATGCCCTGTGAAGTCACTGTCTCTCCTGAACTAGAAAACTCTAACCACAAATGAATGACATGCAAAGTTTTAGAAGGATAAAATTATACACATGAGTGCTTGCTAGGCACAATAAAGTCAGCTCTATCTTCTTCCCCCTTTGAAAAATTAACTCACAAAGACAAGCAGTATTCATGACCTGGAGGGGGAGGTAGCCTATGGATTTAGAGACCCACTGATTTATGAGGAGTCTGCAGAGAAAGCACAGAGTAAGCAGTTCCCCACTGAGAAAAACACTGTCATCCCAAAGTTCACCTACAAGTTGGTTATGTGGAAAGAGAATTACTTGTCTTTTCCCCAGAGAAACTCTTATCATAAAGGTTTTGGTTGTTTTTTTTTTTTTTTTAAATCTCCATTCTACTGCAAGTCAGACACTAGCTCCCAGATGAGAGCTCCATTCCTCTGCATTTCAGAGATTTAAAAAAATGAGTTTCACAGTTTGTCTTCTCTGCTCTGATGTCCATAAAATAAATGTATGTGGCTCTTTTGAGGTTTTCCAGATTTTACAATTAGTAGCCATGACAAAGAGACAAGAGGTTAAAAAAACAAAACAAAACCTCCTTTCCATGCCCTATACCCCATCCCAAGGATTCATCTCTAACTATAAAGAAACACATTTGTAATCACAGACGTTTTGATACAGAGAGACAGAGTCCACACGCATCGAACTGCATGAATTCTCCTCACCCCACCATTAACCTTCCCTCTTCACCTCCCTCAACACCATGTGGGAACAGAAGGGTACCTGGGTGATAACAGTGGGTCATGGCCAACAGGTAAGATGTAAAGAAAATCCAATACATGTCTTAAAAATGCCCGGTTCTCAGGGCTGTTCTGGACAATTCAGGCTAGCGGTGAAGATGATGAGTCAGAGGAGTAGTAAGAGAATAAATGAGATGTGAACAAGTAGCCACACCAATGCTGGGGCAGAAGCAAGGGTGATAACAGCAAACACACAAGAGCCACCACATCCCGGGCACCACTCGAAACCTATTACCCACCTAAGGCCTTTAATCTTCACACGATCCCCTCACTTTATAAACAAGGAAACTGAGGCACTGAAAGAGTAAGCAACTTCCCCAAGGCCATACCGCCAGTACATGATGGAGCCAGATGTGGACCCCGGCAGTGTGGCTCCAGAGCCAGTTAACAATTTAACTTATACAATATGCTGCCTCTTAGCAGGAGAAGATTCACCTTACCATTCTCCTTCCTCTTTCCAAGTTCAAAACTATGTTGACTTTGCCCTACACAAGCAGAAACCAGAGGAAGAAACAGACCCAAAGGGCATGAAGTCTAAAATGGACTGGTATAGACAACGTAACACAACCAACAATCCATACAACAAATGTATGAGCAACTCAGAACGAAGTATTTTAGAAACTATGGGAAGGTACATCAAAGAAAGATCAGTAATAGCCACCATTTACATAATGTTCATATATGTTTAAATAAATCACCTTTGAAACCCAAGATTTTAAGAAAAATCTCCAAAAAAAAAAAGCCTCCTTACACAATGGAAATAAGCATATTCAAATAGAATAAAAATTATAGCTACTGTACACTAGCCCTTCTGGTTACCCATGTAATTCTGCCTGTAGATATACCAGTATGTGGGTGTAACTGAACCTGCTATGGCAGCCATGACACTCAGAACTACGGGACACACACGGTAAGTGGCTCAGTGACTTCAGTGCCTATCCTATAAGGCACTACAGTGCTGGACAAGGGCAGGTTATGCACATGACATCCTGGGAGCAGGGACTCTGACCCTCACACTCCCCACATTATCCTCCACTTCCCTGTATATTATTCTCTCCATCTTCCAGAGAAGACAACAGAGGAAGGGAGAGACTCAGGTCTTACTCAAGGTCACACAGCTAGTAAGCAGAGAGCACAGAGTTGAATCCAACTCTGCCTGAATTCAAAGCCCACACTCCCTCTATCACACACCATGTTTTCCATACTATACTGCAAAAGTCATATGGTGGACATACATTATTGAATGGGGAAAAAAAAGGACTGTGTAAGACAATGTATTAAGTTGCCAGTATCTGCATAAAAGGGATGGAAACAGTTTCTATAAATAAAATTAAGATGTACATATTTATAAAAGCACAGACTATTTCTACAAGCTTTCCAAAGACACTAATAGTGGGATGTGGGGGGCAATGGGACACTAAAAGAAACTTATTTTGCACTGCATTTCTTTTGGGTTTTTAATTTTTTTTCTTTTTCTTTTTCTTTTTTGGATTTTAAAATATCTCATTATATTTTTTATTTTTTTTTAATGTTTTTTTTATTATGTTAGTCACCATACAGTACATCCCTGGTTTCTGATATAAAGTTCAATGATTCATTAGTTGCGTATAACACCCAGCGAACCATGCAATATGTGCCCTCCTTACTACCCATCACCAGTCTATCCCATTCCCCCATCCCCCTCCACTCTGAAGCCCTCAGTTTGTTTCTCAGAGTCCATACTTCTCATGCTTCATTCCCCCTTCTGATTATCCCCCCTTTCTTCTTCCCTTTCTTCTCCTACCGATCTTCCTAGTTCTTATGTTCCATAGATGAGAGAAATCATACGATAATTGTCTTTCTCTGCTTAACTTATTTCACTTAGCATTATCTCCTCCAGTGCCATCCATGTTGCAGCAAATGTTGAGAACTCGTTCTTTCTGATAGCTGAGTAATATTCCATTGTATATATGGACCACAACTTCTTAATCCACTCATCTGTTGAAGGGCATCTCAGCTCCTTCCACGATTTAGCTATTGTGGACATTGCTGCTATGAACATTGGGGTGCATATGGCCCTTCTCTTCACTAAGTCTGTATCTTTGGGGTAGATACCCAGTAGTGCAATGGCTGGGTCATAGGGTAGCTCAATTTTTAACTTTTTAAGGGACCTCCACACTGTGTTCCAGAGTGGCTGTACCAACTTGCATTCCCACCAACAATGTAGGAGGGATCCCCTTTCTCCACATCCTCTCCAGCAATTGTTCTTTCTTGCCTTGTCAATTTTTGCCATTCTATCTGGCGTAAGGTGGTATCTTAGTGTGATTTTGATTTGAATTTCCCTGATGGCTAATGATTTTGAACATTTTTTCATGTGTCTGTTAGCCATTTGTATGTCTTCATTGGAAAAGTGTCTGTTCATATCTTCTGCCCATTTTTTGATTTGTTTATTTGTTTCTTGTGTATTGAGTTTGAGAAATTCTTTGTAGATCTTGGATACCAGTCTTTTATCTGTAGCATCATTTGCAAATATATTCTCCCTTTCCATGGGCTACCTCTTCGTTTTTTTTGACTGTTTCCTTGGCTGTGCAGAAGCTTTTATCTTGATCAAGACCCACAAGTTAATTTTATCGTTTGTTTCTCTTGCCTTTGGAGATGTGTCATGAAAAAGGTTGCTTTGGCCGATGTCGTAGAGGTTGTTGCCTATGTTCTCCTCTAGGATTTTGATGGATTCCTGTCTCACATCGAGGTCTCTCATCCATTTGGAGTTTATTTTTGTGTATGGTGTGAGATAGTGGTCAAGTTTCATTCTTTTGCATGTAGCTGTAAAATTTTCCCAGCACCATTTATTGAAGAGACTGTCTTTTTTCCACCCGATGTTTTTTTCTGCTTTGTCAAAGATTAGTTGCCCAAAGAGCCGAGGGCCCATTGCTGGGTTCTCTATTATGTTCCATTGGTCTATGTGTCTGTTTTTGTGCCAGCACCATGCTGTCTTTGTGATCACAGCTTTGTAGTACAGCTCAAAATCCAGCATTGTGATGCCCCCAGCTTTGTTTTTCCTTTTCAACAGTTCCTTGGTGATTCAGGGCCTTTTCTGGTTCCATACAAATTTAAGGACTATTTGTTCCAGTTCTGTGAAAAATGTACTCGGTAGTTTGATCAGGATAGCACTGAAAGTGTAGATTGCTCTGGGTAGCATGGACATTTTAACTATGTTAATTCTTCCGATCCATGAGCATGGAATATTTTTCCATCTTTTTATGTCTTCCTCAATGTCTTTCAAGAGTGATTTATAGTTTCTAGAATATAGGTCCTTTACGTCTCTGGTTAAGTTAATTCCAAGGTAACGTATGGTTTTTGGTGCTATTGTAAATGGGATGGATTCCCTAATTTCTCTTTCTTCAATCTCATTATTCGTGTATAGAAATGCAACTGATTTCTGAGCATTGATTTTGTATTCCGCCACATTACTGAATTGCTCTATAACTTCTAATAGTTTGGGCGTGGATTCTTTTGGGTTTTCCATATACAGTATCATGTCATCTGCAAAGAGAGACATTTTGACTTCTTCTTTGCTGATTCGGATACCTTTTATCCCTTTTTGTCTGATTGCTTTTGCAAGGACTTCTAGTACTAAGTTGAATAATAGTGGTCAGAGTGGGCATCCTTGTCGTGTTCCTGATCTTAAGGGAAAGGCTTCCAGCTTTTCCCCATTGAGAATGATATTTGCTGTAGGCTTTTCATAGATGGCTTTTATGAGATTAAGGAATGTACCCTCTATCCCTACACTCTTGAAGGGTTTTAATCAGGAAAGGATGCTGTATTTTGTCAAATGCTTTTTCTGCATCTATTGAGAGAATCATATGATTTTTGAATTTTACTTTCTGGATAAAATCTAAGACCCCGATCAATTTGCGAATGTTGAACCACCCTTGCATCCTAGGGATGAATCCCACTTGGTCATGATGGATAATCCTTTTAATGTACTGTTGGATTCTATTAGCCAGGATCTTGTTGAGGATTTTGGCGTCCATATTCATTAGGGAAATCGGTCTGTAATTCTCCTTTTTGATGGGGTCTTTGCCTGGTTTGGGGATCAAGGTAATATTGGCCTCATAGAATGAGTTTGGTAGCTTTCCTTCTGTTTCTATTTTTTGAAATAGCTTTAGGAGAATAGGTATTATTTCTTCTTTGAATGTTTGGTAGAATTCCCCAGGAAAACCATCCGGGCCTGGAGTTTTGTTTTTTGGAAGTTTGTTTTTCACTGTCCAATTTCATTGGTTTTGGTTGTGACCTCTCCTTTTTCATTCATAATTTTAATAATCTGGGTCCTTTCTCTTTTCTTTTGGATAAGTCTTGCCAGTGGTCTGTCAATTTTAGTGATTCGCTCAAAGAACCAGCTTCTAGTTCTGTTGATCTGCTCTACTGTACTCCTGGTATCTAATTCATTGATTTCTGCTCTAATCTTGGTAAAGTGCTGCCTCATGCGTGGATTAGGTCTGTCCCTCTGTTGCTGTTCCAGCTTCTTGAGGTGAGAATATAAAAACTGCATTTTAGGTTTTTCTATTCTTTTCAGTGGGTTTATCGAGTCATTCCTGAGCAGGATGGTTCTTAGTCTCCAAGTGTTTGAGTTTCTTCCAAATTTTTCCTTGTGGTTGAGTTCCAATTTCAGAGCGTTGTGGTCTGAGAATATGCAGGGAATAATTTTAGTCTTTTGGTATCGGTTGAGACCTGTTTTGTGTCCCAGAACATGGTCTATTCTTGAGAATGTTCCATGGGCATTAGAATAGAATGAGTATTCTTTGGTTCTGGGGTGTAGTGTTCTATATATATCTATGAGGTCCAACTCGTCGAGTATGGCATTCAAAGCCTTTGATTCTTTGCTTAGTTTTTGCCAGGGTGTTCTGTCTATTTCTGATAGTGGAGTGTTGAGGTCCCCTACTATTAATGTATTTTTATTTATATGTCTCTTTATTCTGGTTAAGAGTTGGCTTGTGTATCTTGCTGCTCCCCTGTTGGGGGCATATATATTTATAATTGTCATATCCACTTGTTGAATACTTCCCTTAAGAATAATATAGTGCCCTTCTGCATCTCTAACTATAGTCTGTAGTTTAAAATCCAATTTATCTGATATGAGAATTGCTACCCCAGCTTTCTTTTGAGGTCCATTTGCGTGAAAGATGGTACTCCATCCCCTTACTCTCAGTCTGAATGCATCTTTGGGTTTGAAATGAGTCTCTTGTAGACAGCAAATGGATGGGTCATTTCTTTTTATCCAATCTGCAACCCTGTGGCGTTTTATGGGATGGTTCAAACCATTTACATTAAGACTGATTACTGAGAGATATGATTTTAATGATGCCATGTTGCCAGTAAAGTCTTTGTTTCTATAGATTGTGACTTTCTGTTCTGTATCACTCTTGGGGCCTTTTTACTTTTATAGAACCCCCCTTAATATCTCCTGTAGGGCTGGTTTCGTGGTTACAAAATTGGTCAGTGACTGGTGATTCTGGAAGGTCTTTATTTCTCCATCAATTCTGAATGACAGCCTTGCTGGATAAAGGATCCTTGGCTGCATGTTTTTCTCTGAAAGAGCTTTAAAAATGGCCCCCCAATCCTTTCTCTCATTCCAGGTCTGTGTAGACAGGTCTGACGTAATTCTGATACCTTTGCCTTGGTACGTGAGAAATTTCTTTGCCCTGGCCGCTTTCAATACTGTATCCTTGGATCTAATATTTGCGAATTGTATTATGACGTGACATGGTGTAGGTTTGTCGTGTTTGAGCTTGGGTGGGGTCCTCTCTGACTCTTGGACACAAATGTTTGTTTCCCTCGCTAGATTAGGGAAGTTTTCAGCTACAATTTGTTCAAATATCTCTTCTACACCTCTGTTTTTCTCCACCCCCTCAGGGATGCCGATGATTCTGACATTGGAACGTTTCATTGAGTCAGTAATCTCCCATAACCTACATTCATGAGCATGGATTTTTTTAAGTCCAGATTCCATTTTAGTTTTCTACTAACCCAACCTCCAATTCGCTGATACGTTCTTCTGCCTCATTCACCCTGGCTGTCAGAGCCTCTAGTTTTGACTGCATTTGGCTCATAGAATTTTTAATTTCTGCCAGATTCGCTCTCATTTCCACCCTTAGAGATTCTATATTCTCATTAACATTTTCGTTAACACTTTCTTCAAGTCTACACATCATCTTGACCATTGTTACTCTGAATTTCATTTCTGATAATTTGGTTATATCCATATCCATTAGTACTGTGGCAGAGGCCACAGACTCATTGTCTTGTCTTTGCTTGGGAGGATTTCTCCTTCTCGTCATTCTGATGAGGAGAGGTTGTGGGCTTGTCCAGAGCCCAAATTATTGACTGGGACCCAGGCCGTGTGCCCTTGTTTTATAGGGATATTAGGGATATGGGCTTCTTGATTTTTCAGCCTGCCTTCTGGGGGAGGGGCCTGCCACGCCGATACTCAGGCAACCCTGTTTAGGTAGAGTCTCCGTGTCTCCTGTGAGGGGGAGATGGGTACACTGTGAGCCGGTATTTCCAGGCTTTTGTTCTCTGGCGGCTTTCCCTGGCGGTTTGCTGTGCCTCTTCTGAGAATCAGAGCACCAGTGGCCAAATCTCAGCGTCTGTCTCAGAACAGAGGGATCGCGGACCATTCTCCACTGATGTTCTGGTCATTTTAACTCTGTTTCTGTTGGTGCTGCTCAACCCTGCAGCGTGCCGGGATGTGCGCCCCACAGCCGGCGTCCCAGCCCTCACTTCCAAGGCTGGCGCGTCTCTGTCCTTTGTGTTTCTAACACCGCCAGCTGCCAGCCACCCCCATGCACTCCCAGATCTCCGGGTCTCAGTCTATGTCCGGTGAGCACACCGGAGGTCCGTGAGAAGGCTGGTGGCGCACGCTCCCGGCTCACGGTGTCAGTCTGTCCTCTCACGGGTGCCGTCTTCGAGTCCCACCGCTCCCCCATGCAGGTGGCTACCACTTCCCAGCGCCTGCCCGAATGCGGAGGCTCCCTCCCCCTTCCGTTTATCTTCCAATATCTGTGCGCGGTTTCACAGCTCCCCGCTTCGTACCTCAATACTCAGCGCTGGAGATGTTCATTTGTAGAGATCCAGATGTATCTTCCTGCGTCAGGCTGATTCCGTGGATGTTCAGGCTGGTCTGGTACCTATCCAACTTGACTCAGGGGACCGGCTGAAAAAGGGGTCTCCTACTCCTCCGCCATCTTAACTCCCTCCTCTAATTTTTTTATTTTTCTAATATTTTATTTATTTATTTGACAGAGAGAGAGCACAAGTAGGGGGAGCAGCAAACAGTGGAAGAGGGTGAGGGAGAAGCAGACTCCTCGCTGAGCAGGGAGCCCAATGTGGGGCTTGATCCCAGGACCCTTGGGATCATGGCCTGAGCCGAACGCAAACGCTTAACTGACTGATCCACACCAGTGCCCTGTCTTTTGGGTTTTTAAAGTTTTATATCAATATAACATTGCCACATTTAGCAAATAAAAACACAGTATACAGAAAAATTTAAATAAATTTGAATTTCAGATAAATGAATTAATTTTTTAGTATAAGCATATTTTGTGCAATACTTGGGACCTACTTATAACTAAACACTAATTTGTTGATTATCTAAATTTCAAATTTAACCAGGCATCCAATATTTTATATGGCAACTCTACTTGTGTATATATTACCTTACGGAAAAAATCAAATTTTAAAAATCATTTTTAATTTAAGGCCTTTACACTTCTTGTACAACATTAATGTAATGACAGAGTTGCCAAGTCCTTCACAAATCTCTAAAGATTTTAGCTGTGATCCAATGACTTTCCAACAACTAGCTGATAATACCAGTTTCAGGAAAGGATAAAAATCAAATTAAATTTGGTTTTATTTAGAAACAGAAAATGATTGTCTAATTATTGTAGTTTTCAACAAGTTGTACTGGTAATGTGTGGGCACAGATTGTAAGTAGTAAAGAATCGGTGCTTCAAACATAAATCGTTCTGTCCAATACAGATTATATGGCAACTAAGAAGTGAAAATATTTTCTGCTAAGAATAACCCAGAAAAAGAAACTGTCCCAAATGCATAAAATTTTCTAGTTATCTTAAACAAGTCTAACTGTAAAAGAGGTAAAACTTTATTTATGTTTTTTAAAGATTTTATTTTAATTCCAGTTAGTTAACATACAGTGTTATATTAGTATCAGGTGTACAATATAATGATTCCACAATTCCACACATCACCCCATGCTCATCAGGACAAGGTCACTCCTTAAATGCCATCATCCACTTAACCCATCCCTCACCCTTACCCCTCTGGTAACCATCAGTTCGTTATCTATAATTAAGAGTATGTTCCTTGATTTGTCTTTTTCCCTTTTGCTCATTTGTTCTGTTTCTTAAATTCGACATGAATGAAATCATATGGTTTTATTTTTCTCTGACTTATTTCACTTAGCATTATACTCTCTAGCTCCACCCACGTCATTGCAAATGGCAAGATTTCATTCTGATTTATGCCTGAATAATATTCCATTGTATACAGATACCATATCTTCTTTATCCTCAATCAATGGACACTTGGGCTGCTTCCATACCTTGGCAATTATAAATAATGCTGCTAAAAACAGTCGGTTGGATTTAATCCTTTAGAATAGTGTGTTTTTTTATTCTTTGGGTAAAATACCCAGTACTGCCATTGTTGGATCTTAAAGTTGTTCTATTTTTAACTTTTTGAGGCGCCTCTATACTGTTTTCCACAGTGGCTGCACTAGTTTGCATTCCCACCAACCATGCACAAGTGTTTTCTCCACATAACCAACACCTGTTATTTCTTGTGTTGTTGATCTGAGCCATTCTGACAGGTGTGAGATGATATCCCATTGTAGTTTTGGTTTGCATTTCCCTGATGGTGAGTGATGATGAGCATCTTTTGGCCAGCTGGATGTTTTCTTTGGACAAATGTCTGTTCAAGACTTCTGCCCATTTTTAATTGGATTTTTGGTTTTTTGGGGTACTTAGTTTTATAAGTTCTTTATATATTTTGGATATTAACCCTTTAAGAGATATGCTATTTGCAAATGTCTTCTCCCATTCCATAGGTTGCCTTTTTGTTTTGTTGATTGTTTCCTTCACTACACCAAAGTTTTTAATTTTGTTGAAGTCCCAATAGTTTACTTTTGCTTTTGTTTTCCTTGCCTCAAGAAAGATCCAGAAAAAAGTTCCCATGGCCAAAACGGGTAGTATAACTTTAAGTGAGTTCGCTGCAATGCTTTCTGGCTAGTCACAATCACTCAGCATCTACTTATTGCATTTTTTTAAGATTTTATTTATTTATTTGACAGAGAGAGAGTACAAGCAGGCAGAGAGGCACACAGAAGGAGAGGAGAGCGGGGAGCCCAATGAGGGGCTCGATCCCAGGACCCTGGGATCATGACCTGAGCCAAAGGCAGATGCTTAACCAACCTAGCCACCCAGGCACCCCTATTTATTGCATTTAAATTTAGCATCTGTCTCATTCACAGCTGCCTCAGCACTACCTGATGTTAGACAAATGTAAGGCTGTAGTCATTTGTAGGTAGTTTGTCATAACATCAACTGGCTATGAGAGTAAAACTTATAGTTCTAATCATAATTCACACTCTAGGGAAATGTTACTAAACTAGAACTCTAAAAGAAACATCACACTACCCACTAATGTTAGTACACTCATCCAACAGAAAACACTCCACCTCTTCTTAGTAGTATCTGTTCTTTTGAACTTCTTCATTTCTATAGGCTTGACCAAAAAGTATTTGTGAACAAAATTATTTTCATTTTCAAGTTCATATTTATGAATCTTTCTGAATTCCTTCAATAATAATACAATTCTGTTCTGTTCCCTAGAATGAAAGAAAACCAAATATCAAATAACCTTACCTTTCCAACATACTTGAAATACCAACTGAGAGTCTTGTCCTTCCTTTATAAAACGGAAAGATAAATTACCTGTCCAAAGTAAAAAATGCTAAGGGGGCCACGGGGTGAGAAAAGAACTCAAATTCTGTTAGTTGCTGATTCAACAATACACGGGGCACCTATATGATTGGCATGTTGTTGGGTGGGAGAATTAGAAAGATGAAGAAACAGGGAAATCATGGGCCAAGGAAATAGAAGAAAAAAGCAAGTAAGCGGACACTTAAAAATCAGGGCACCAAACTCAAATTGAAGAGAGAGGGAAAGCTTCCTGGAGGCAAAGACCCTGCACAGTCTCCTGAAGAGCAGGTCAGAGTCAAAGCAAGAATGAGGAGAGCTCCCCACGTAGAGGCAAAAGCACATACCTCCTTCTGAGCACTGCAGGTAGCTTCTTATTCCTGGATTGGGACTGGAGAAAAGGAAAGTCAGAAGTGATAAGGCTAAAGATGTGGGCACAGGCTAAATTACTGAGGGACCTGCATACCATTCTTAAGAAGTTTACAGACATTTAAATTTGAAGTTTATTTTGGCGTAATGGGTGACACGGTCAAACTTTGTTTTAGAAACATCATTCTGGTAATGGTGTGGAAGACCTATAAAAACAAGAGAAACTAGAAATAAGGCCAAGTAAGAAGCATTTTCAAAAACAGACAAGAAAGTCAAAAAATGAAAATGGAAGACGGATTGAAGAATGAATGACAAGCTATAAGCAACAGGACTAGATAATGTGGAAGGAAAGAAGACGAGTCCAGGATGAGCCCCGGGTTTCTGCCTGAGTTTATGATGGGATAGGAATACCAATCACCAAGAGAATATAAGAAGAGGGCAGTGATATGACTATTCCAGAAATAAAGATGTGTCCTGACCAAGAGTTTAAAAGGCTGAGTTCTAGTACCTTACAATGCCACTATGGATTGAACTGTTTCCCCCCAAAATTCATATTGAAGCTGTAAACTTCAATGCGTTGTGTTTGGAGATAGGGCTTTTAGGATGTACTTAAGGTTCAATGAGGTCATAAGGGAATGGTCCTAATCCAATAGGATTGATGGCCTTATATGAAGAGGAAGAGCTATCTATCTATCCCTTTCTCCTTCCCTCTCTCCAGCCCTTTCCACATGCAAGTACCAAAGAAAAGCCATGTGAGGGCACAGGGAGAAGGTGACTATTGACAAGCCAGGAAGAGAGTTTTCACTAGAAACCAAACCTGCTAGACCTTGATGTTGGACTTTCCAGCCTCCAGAACCAAGAGGAATTAAATTTCTGTTGTTTAAGACATCCACTGGGGTATTTGTTACAGCAGCCCAAACTAACTAATACAGATTTCAACCTTCCCACTGCCCCTGCTCGAAGGAATACGCTATCACACACTATGCTACGTCCTTCTTTTCCAACCATAGCCACAACAAGGGTTGGGCTCCTCACTCAAAGGAAGACAATCTAAGTGCTGACCAGAAAGGTAGAACTAGGCTAGACTCTCTCTTGTGAACTGAAGAAGAGAAACATTGCAAGAATAAACCAAAGATAAGAGGAAGATAAGTAAAGGATGAAAGGCTGATAAGGCACAAGCCTGATTTATGAGAGAGCAAAACAAATCAGATGAGAAAGACAGAACACAGCTGACATTACAAGAGCAGCAGGTATTCCTTGGGGGAGCCAACACAGCCAATGAGAGGTAAGGTGCGTAGTCACTAACATTCATTCTTACAGTGAACTCCATTTGACAGAGATAATTTCTTTTTTTTTATTTTAATAATTTTTTATTATATTATGTTAGTCACCATACAGTACACCCCTAGTTTTTGCTGTAAAGTCCCATGATTCATTACTTGCGTATAACACCCACTGCACCATGCAATATGTGCCCTCCTTAATACCCATCACCAGCCTATCCCATTTCCCCACCCCCCTCCCCTCTGAAGCCCTCAGTTTGTTTCCCAGAGTCCATAGTCTCTCATGGTTCATTCCCCCTTCTGATTACCCCCCCTTTCTTCTTCCCTTTCTTCTCCTACTGATCTTCCTACTTCTTATGTTCCATAAATGAGTGAAACCATATGATAATTGTCTTTCTCTGCTTGACTTATTTCGCAACAGAGATCATTTCTAAGAGGCTCTTTACACCATTCAAACACACCTAACTATCACAGCCTGCTTGGGTACAGCATCACACTACCACATCCCCCACACACACAAAAATCCCTTCAAGCATCCTGCTATAGAAGTACCTTGCTCCTTTAACTATTTCATTTGGACACTCTACTTCCACTAAAGATTTGAGGCAGCTTACAGGCAAAGGTAAGTTTAATAAGACCACTGAAATAATTAAGAACCTTACAGGAGGGATAGTTACATCAGAAAAAAACAAGGCATAGGGAAGCAGGTGAATGGCAGGTGAATAAAATACCATGAAGTATTCGGTTTTAATTAAAGCCTGAGAAAAGCTACTACGTTCCAACCAAACAAAATAAAGCTGCTGTTGAAAAAGGCATGCGAGATATAATTGACAAGGCTTCATTCTATAAATGAAAGAAACCGTAGTAACTGTGAAAAACATTTACAAATAATTAAAATATTTCTGGCTAACAAATTTCAGTCATAAGAGAATAGAAATACTTTCATTTCAAACTCAACTAGAAAAACAAGCCAAATATTCACATTAAAAATTTAAAGTAACACTAAAAAAATAACCAGAAATGGAATCTATAATTTATAAACCAGGAAAAAGGATGCAACAGAGAATATTCAATCTAAACAAGGCTGGGGACAGAGAAAAAAAGGAAAAACACAGTCAACAAAAAATATAGAACAAAGAGACTAAAATAAGTCCAAACATCTATATTCACAATAAATATGAATGGGTTAGACTCACTTAAGAATAAATTCACAATCCACATTTCAAAAATGAAATTGAGAGTTGCAGAATAGTTTGATATTGTTTACCTGTTTTTAAAATATATATAAAATAATAATACATGCTTACATATAAATACATATACATACTTTCATCATATTCAACAATGAATTAAAAGGACACATTCTAACATCGATTATAGTCATAGTTACTTGTAGGGGCATATGAAAATGGTAGTCTCAGATCAGAGAGGGATCAAAAGGGAACTTTAGCTTTCTCTTTTTTTTTTTTTTTTAAGGAAACTGTAACTTTTAGAATGTTTTTAAAGTATACATGTAAAAAGTAAATGGGTTGAAATATTTATGGATAAAATGGTGAAATGCTGAAGATTTGCTTCTAAAAAATGGAAGAGGACGGAAGCAACAGGACTGGCCATGAACAAAAGGCTATGAAAACTGAATGATGGATACATGAGAATTCTTTATAATAATAATTAATTATAACATGTACATTGTAAAACATACATTTGAAAGTTTTCATAATAATATTAGAAAAATAACAGATGGCAGTAAACATGTGAAAATGTTAATATCTAATTATGGAAGATAGAACTAGAGATAATTATTTCCTTCTTTCTAATTCACAATGATTTTGAAATCCTATCGTTCTTCCTCGGGGGGCGAGGGGGAGATTTCACCTCAAACTACAAAGTTACTTCGAAAAAAAAAAATTGCCATTGATAAATGCTGCCAGAAAAATAATTGGTTCAGGCTACATTACTTAATTCTAGCAAAAGGAAATGAAATATTATGAAAAGATTTCTTCAAAAATTAAGATCTCATAAGGAATTTTCATTTTAAAAATTTTTATTTTAAAAACAAAGCTTTACTCTGATTTCCTGATGGCTACTCAGCTGCTAGTTTTAACAAGCCGTTTTAGGTAAGAGCCTTAGAAGCTGAAGCTTATGGCTCTGGATTAGCCAACTCTGTGTGAGAGAGAGAACAGCAGGGCAGGAAGTGATAGATGACCGTAGGTGTTCTACTTCTGAGAGTATACACAGCACAGACCAAAATCCCCACCTTTGAAAATGATGGGTGAACCCAAGAGTGTACACATAAATATAAATGTTTCAGTTAAAGGGAAACTTATTTATCTTTCATGTATATTCAAATGACAATTCAATATAATGAATAGTCACATAATAGATCTAAGCTAATACTATAAAATGGAGAAATGGCAAATTAATTCAGAATTATGTAAACATACACAAACGAAAATCATGACTTTGACCAAGAATCCACACACTCTAAACAACTTTCGGTGAAAATAATATCATCTCATTCCTTTGCATAGTAATTTCCTAATAGGGGGAAAAAAAAAACCTACTGGAAAGGAAAATACATATAACATAGAAGTTGGAATATTTTATTACTGGTATACTTATACATACATTTATACTAGCAAACAGGTTCATTAAACTTATTTTTGTATTGAAAGCTACTCCCTTTTATTTTTAAGACTGTTGGACGGAGGTAAAGGGTTCATTGTCCTTTCGAAAAGTATGCATGTTCTATCCTTAACAGCAGATTCCCTAAAGCACACACTTACTTTATAAAGACACTTAGCAGATTCATAACTACTTCCAGAATTACACACTTAAATTATATTTTGTGATACTTTTGAGTTAATCTCCCCTATGTACTGCACACACCCAGGTATGAAGTCAATGTTAGTGTTGAAAGGAACAACAAAAAACATGTAGCTCACGGACATGCTAAAGCTCATGGAGATGTGGTTATATAACAAACCAATGGTGTGTCTGGGATGAAAACCTTAGGCTGCTACTATTAACTGATTATCTGAAAGGCTGAACTTTCTTTCTTTTTATTTTTTTTAAAGATTTTATTTGAGAGAGAGAGAGAACAAACAGGGGGGAGAGGCAGAGGCAGAGGGAGAAGCATGCTCCCCGTGGAGCAAGGAGCCCGATGTGGGACTCGATCCCAGGACCCTGGGATCATGACCTGAGCCAAAGGCAGACACTTAACCAACTAGCCACCCATGTGTCCCGTAAGTTGTTTTCTTTTTTAAATTTTTTTAAAGGTTTATTTATTTAGTTGAGAGTGAGTGTGATAGAGAGAGAGGGAAAGAGAGAGAGAGCATGAGCAGGGTGAGAGGCAGAGGGAGAAGCAGACTCCCCACTGAGCAGGGAGCCTTATTCGGGACTCGATTCCAGGACTCTGGGATTATGACCCGAGCAGAAGGTTGACTGAGCCACCCAAGTGCCCCCTAACTTTCTTTCTTTTTAAATATATTAGACAAATCAATTCTGTTTATAGTCCACTGTATTATATTTATTTCCTTTCTCCTTACCCCCACTCATAATTTTTTTTTAAATCAACCAAAACATAAACACACACATACACACACAACTATGGACTCCACAATACCTTCTCTCTGGGCACCCTTTTTTACATATTTTCCATCCATAATGTTCTTAGCCCTTCCCCCAAATTGTTAACTCACACCAAACATGGTGACTCAGGGAAAAGATTCGGATGCTTCCGAGAATGCATATTTAGCCTCTTCTGTTCTCACTCCCTAGCTAAACTCAGAGGAATGTAGGTTGTTGGGTAGTTTGTCACTGTTGGCTACCACATTTTCAGTGTTAAGGACCAAGATGCAACAGGCCAGCATATTTCTTGGACAGAAGCAGGCAGGGGGATCCCTCCAAGGGCTGCCCTTGCAGGCAAACAACAATGGGTTGGCATCAGGCTCCAGAGGCAGCCACTGCTCATAAAGCACTCACTCCAGTCACATAATTTTCTTGAGGGAAACCAAAAATGCACAGAAGGATTAACTTTGTGCTTCAGAATTCTCAGGTGCGATTCCTGCACCGGCAACAAATTCTCCAGAGAAATTACTTCGGGCTCCTGCCTCCTGCCCTTTTGCCTGCCTGGAATGAGGCAATTCTCCAGTGGGCCTGGGGCAAACTGTATCCCTGGTGCTTAGAAAAAGCATGGCTACTCAAAGCGTCCCCATGGGACCCTGAAACAGGGCCAGCAGCTGCTGTGAGGACTTATCAACTGCAGGAGGAGGTGACAGTACAGAAGATACCTGTCATTTCTCGGCTGCCCTCACGGAGACAGGACTTTCATTGAGTCTGTGAGATCTCAATGATGATACTGAGGCAGGACAATACATGGCTTTGTCAACTGTGACTAAACAATTCCTCAGGGTAAAGCCCTAAAGGACAGTATAGAGACAACCTTTTCAATAGAGACAAAACTGGGGGGGGGGGAGGGGAACACAGGACACACAGAATATTATCACCTTGTTGCTGCTTTAACTTATCTTCCCAGCCAACTACCTCAAGTTCATGCTCTTCATCCAAGATCCATTTTCTAGGGTTTTTCCCCATAACTTTTCAAATAATTCTACTTCTGCCACTTTCCCACTATTGTTCCCAATTGTTTCTTCTGTTTTGGAATCTTTTCTACAAAAATTATGAGGACTGTCATCTATCATATTGCCTACTTGGCTGTTACAGAGCTTTAAGTACTATACATAATTAGATATTTTTATCCCTCCCCATCAATCAGTGCTTCCTAAATTCAGTTTGTGGCCCTCATGAATTCCCTCTGCTGAATTTGGATAGGAATAGAGATAAAGATTACAAACTTCATTCAGAAAAGGGCAGGCTCACGTTTCTGATAGGAAATCCTCTGGGAAGAGACTAGCATATTGGAGTGATATTTAATGTGGCTGTTTTTCTCTCTCGTACTACGCTCAGGATGACTAGTAGTCTGCACCCCCTGTTGGTTTGGTTGCCAGCTCTTTGCACAGAGAAGTATCATGTGTGTACTGAGAAGGGCTAGTGATAGAGCATGCTTTCTCTGAGTCCATTTATGCAATTCTTTTCATGGAGCAATTTAGAATCCTTAAATTCAGCTGGAAGAAGATATCAATCCATTTTCTGCAACTATTAATGCTTTATAATTTCAAGTATCTTATTTGAAGATGTAAGAAAATTTCATGAGCTTTTACTCTTCCCATAACATAACCTGCTAACACCACATTTCACAGATGTGGAAGTAGAAGGTCAAAGAGATTACTAACTTTTTTAAGGTCACATAACTCAAGACTTTTACTAAGCAATCATATTTCTATAGCTGTTATTATGTGGGGGTACTGAAAAGTCTATGTAATAAAACATCAACAATTATCTGAAAGTATCAGCCAAAAGTAATCTAATTCAAGCTACAAGAGGATTTGGGGACAAAGAAGGAGGAAGAAATAATAGGCTTAAAAGCCTTATTCAGTCAGATTGGATGTCTGTTACTAGATTCCCTAAGTAAACTGTTCAATTTTCCATGTCATTTTGCTGATTGTGGGGGGGGGGAAGCAACTTTATTCCTCAGATATAAATTGACCATCAAATACTCCCTTCAAGAGTCAAAGTTTCCAAATACATATTCACCATTGATGTCTAAAATGTAAGCTTGGCTGTAATCTACAAATTAAAGTAATAATTTGTTATTTGGGGCTTTAAAAAATGCTATTCAGTAAAAACTAATAATAAAACTGCATATAAGAATTGATTGCAATTGCATCTACTATAACAGTAATTCTTCCATGGAATTAAATAGTCTCCATGAGCGACTTTTTTAGGCAATGAACTAGCATTATTTTCACTGTATGAAATTAAACCATTTATGAAATAGCCTTCCTATATTCCTGTCTTCTTAAACAGACATATAGGCTTCACGCACATGCCTTTCCTTTAATCCTGCCGAGAGCTTCATGTTAGATACACACATTTTTAAACAAGAAAATTGAGGATCAGAAAGATAAAGTGTTTTCCCCCACATTACAAAGCTTGTCAGCAACAAAGCTATTATTTAAAGTCAATACAGCTCTGACTGATAGCAAAACCAAGACCTTTCCATTACATAGCTCTGTGCTCTAATACTACTACTACAGGTAAGAAAATAGTTCCTTACCTTCAGATTATGTATGTAGCCCCAGGCACTTATGCTTTCAGAGTTCCCAGACTGCCTATTTATAAAGCTCACTTAAAAAACTACCATTTTACTAATTTTGAGATCCTGAGCTGCTGTTGTAAAGTGGGCATTAACAATAACATGCAAAGCACCTATAAATAATAAGCATATCAAAAACTACTGCTATTGTTATTTTGTCTTCTGAAAGTATCTGGACACTAATCTCTCCATTTTGCTATTTCCAATTTGCTATCAGATTAATCAGGCTTATTAAATCAGTAAATCCTCAACACAAATGAATACTGATCATTTCTGAATTGGGACTTGCCAAGTGCAGTAAAGAAAGTACATAGCTTTCAGGACATTTATGTTCCCATTGCCACAAACCATATGCACTTTTTGTGCTACTGAATACCTAAAATCACCCCCTACAACATTTCAAAGGAGTAGAAATGAATTCAAATATTGCAAAGTCTTAGAAGTCAGCTTAGTCAAAGAACTGACACTTAAGAATATTATGTTATCTACCAGAAGAGACAAATGGAGAGAGAACAAGTTTGATGTATGGCAAGACACAGATAAACAGGGCAGGAAAGGAAGAAAAAATAATGAGGTGAGGAAGCTGAAATGGAAAAGAGATAGAAAAGATGGAGGGGCAGCAAGATCATTTACAAAACTCTCAGAAAAGTCCTGAACATTCACCAGCCTAACAGGAGGTGGAGCAGGCTGTTAACCGAGGTTACAGAAGCACAGGAAGAACTGAATCATTTCCCCCACCAAAGTGAAATCTGATCTCAAAGGAAGAACTTCAACTCTATCTTTGTCACCCACCAAGCAGCCAAACACAGTAAAGATCATTAAGTCTGAGTCACTTTCCTTGTGACTCAGTTGTCAAAATCCCGTAAGATAAAGTATGTGTGAATATGTACAAAATGGAAGTGCTGAGGAAACATTAGGCAGTATTGTTATTAACAGCAGTATCAGCATCAGAATGGCTAACTCATAATGTTTCCTAATTTTAAGAAAATCAACAGCGAAAAAAACTATATAAATACACAACATTATTTTAGCAAGTTTTAACTACACACTTATACTCCCCTATGCAGATTTAGCATGAAATACTTACACAGGATTCTTCCATTCTCATTCAAATAAATAGGCACTTTCACATCTAATTTTGTATTCACAATTTTGTTATTTTTTTAATTTAAGAGAACCATCACAAATTCTACAAATTTTAGTCTCCCCAAAGTCTGTATCTGGCTCTATCACTGAAGCATATGGTAGAGCAGAATATGGACAGGTACCTAACTTTTGAGCTCTCAATTTAGTGGAAAACTGTTAAGTAATTACACTGCAACGTGATGTGCTAAATTCTGTGAGAGTACAGAGAAATCTAATGCTGTCAGCATGCAGCAAAAAGAATTGGGAGGTGTGACATGTGAATTGTCCCAAAGGATGCACAACCCAGGAGAGTGCAGGAGACAGCCAAGAGAGGGAAAGGGCATGCCTTGCTAAGGGAAGGACATCTGCTAAGGCAATGTCATCATAAAGAAACAGAGAATTTGAACGACAAGGGTTTTATAGTACTGGCTACCAAACTAAACAGGAGCTAGGAAAGCAATGTTTCATGGCTTCCTCGGACCCTTGTCCTACAGGAGTGGCAGTGCATGTGGAATGGGTTGAGGGGAGAGGCAGTAACTGAAATTCATTTTCTGGAAAAACAATCTTGGCAATAAGGTAAATAACTCATGAAAAAAAGAAAGAACTATGATCGTATAATCAGATGTTAGGTTGTAAAAGCAAGCCAATCAAAAAATAATATAAACCTAGATTAAGGCAGACACCAGAAAAACAAGGAAATATACACACAATTCATCAGAGGGAATCGAAAAAATTCAGTGACCGCTAGATATGTGCTGGGGGCAGGCAGAATGAGTGAGTAACAGCAATAGAAGTTGACTTTCAATGTTCCTAATTTGGGAAACTAAGAACTATTGGGACATTGTTAGCTTAAACAGCAAAAAGAGAACTGTCTTCTGTTTTTAGAGGAACAGGTAGAAAAGCATTCCTTGTGAACATATTCAGTTTGAAATGTTTCTAGAAAATAAGAAATATTAAAATCTAAGCTCCATGGGGGTAGGAATTTTTGTGGGTTTTTTGTTTTGTTTTGTTTTGTTTGGTGGTAGTGATAGTCCCTTTTTCTCCCTGGGCTATATCCCCAGAATCAGAAATAGTGGCTGGGTCAGATAAGGCACTCATCAAATACCTGTTGAAAGAAGGAATCAACTACACATGTGCATCTAAGGAGAAAAAACCTGGAAGACCTAAGAGTAGGCAATACTGGCCTCTAGGTGTTGCTGAAGATAAAGGAGATTAGGTACAGATTGCCAAGGAAGGAGAAATGAAGTTGGAACCCTGGGGAGCATGAACATTTTAAAATATAATGCAATATATAAGAATTATTTAAGGGGTAAAAATCAATTAGAAATAAAGCCCTTCAACAAGGGGGCAAACAAGGGTGGAAGGAAGGAAGGAAGGAAGGAAGGAGAAAAGAAAAGAAGGAAAGACTGACCAACCCTTCATGCTTGATCACTCTAAGTACCATATTCATAAAGCACCCACTACAGCCAACACTCTAGGCAAGGTTATTTAAGATAGTGATACTAAATAAAGCTTATTTGACATCACTTTGGTTCCCAGACCAATGTGAAAACAAATTACTTATGGAAGATAACCTTAATAAGGTCAAATTAAAAATAGGGAGAGATCAAGATCAAAATTCCTTTTTTTTTTTTTTAAATAAACTCTACACCCAACATGGGGCTCGAACTCAAAACCCTGAGATCAAGAATCACATGCTCTACCACTGAGTCAGCCAGGGGCCTGAAGATCAAAATATCTTACATAGACATCAAACAATCATCTGTGAAATAAAAATCCCAGCAGAATCAAAACCAAGATGAAATAAAGTAGGAGAAGAATATATATTAAAAAATGTAAAATCAGCCATGATCCTCTCTTACTCATCTCCATACTAAATCAAAACCAATTCACCTTTGGATCTTCTGTTAACTGAATATGCATACACTCAAGAAGAAAATAAAATTTGCTCACAATTATAAAAGCAATGTTTTACATAATCTGTACTAAAGAACTGCTAGAGAGAACCTTGTATTCCTCTGACGGCCAAGAGATGTCATTGTCTAAATCAGCAGATAAGCTTGTCAGTCAGTGATAGTCTACATTCCTGAGAATACACTGAGGAAAGTCAGCAAAGAGATGACAATTTACATCTTGGTGGCAAGATTTCAAGTAGTACAGACAGGGGAAATTATACAAAGAAATCCAAATTCATATGAACCTATCCAAACATGAACCTTAGCCATATAAGATAAATAAGCATAGACCAATTCAATCCCCTAATTACTATTCACAGATAATTGTAATAGGCTACACTAGTTACCACATATAATTCCATAGGACTCACTAGGGCCATCTTTGACAACTGGTATTTTCTCTCTGAAAAAATTTTAAGGTCTGATTTTCTTTCAATAAACATGACTATTTGCTTCTTAATTAACTCATCTACAATTTAACTACATTCATTAACTGTATTTTACTATAGTACTCAAAGGACTAACTGTTAATATTAAGATTATAAACCAACTTTTACTTTTGTAATAATGCAGAGACCACATCTGCCTCAACTGATGGTTCGGTTGGTTGTTGTTGGTTTTTTGTTTTTGTCACTTAATTTCAATTACGTCATTAGAAAGCAGAGACAAACATCTAAGAGTTAAAAATGGCCCAAGATATCTGAGTGATGCCAACAAGAGCAACATGTTTTCACAATACGATCTTCTCTCCAATTCTTGATATGTTTGACGATCTTAGGTGTAACGGATACTGAATAGTAATTATTATATTCAGGCACCAAATTACAACTTAGTTATCATATTTACTATATGATCGTCACATAAACTTGTCACAAGAAGTGACAGATAAATCTGTCAGAAACTATAAAAACTATGAAAAATATGCAAGTCAGTCAGAGAATTAGCCAAGCAGTCTTAAAGCTTTGAGCTCAATACAGGAACTGACTTCACAAGGCAGGATACAAAAGTTTGGGGAAAGCGTCAATACTCACATGACTGGTTTTTTGTTTATTTGTTTTGTTTTGTTTTTACATAATCATCTGACATCTTTAAAGATTAGGAAACTTTAAATCTCTATTTTAAATTTGTTAGTTTTTTTTTAAATTATATATGATTTACATATTTTGAAACCTTGAGTAACCTTATATAAAGGCATTTAAATTTCAATTATCCAAGAGGCATGAATTTAAGAAGACTAATACTGTCAAATACAGAAGTCTGACACAACAAAGTTGAAACCAAGAACAAATAAGTTCTGGACAAAATGCAAGAGAATTCTAAACTGTTTTTTTTTTTAAAAAAAAACCTCTGAATGGTATATCCATTCAGTACAATGAACTAGCACTCAGCAATAAACGTATTAAACTATGAGTAGAAGCAACATGGATGAATCCCAAAATACAGAGGAAAGAAGTGATAAAACGAGAGAATATCCTGTATCATTCCATTTATTTAAAACTCTAGAGAATGCATATTAGTCTGTCCTGACAGAAAGATCAGTGGTTCCTTGGAGATGGGAGACAAGTAGGTAGGGGAGACAGGAGAGTATGAGAAACGGTCATTAGGAAACTTTAAGGGGTGATGAATGTTCACTATCTCGATTATGGGGATGGTTACATGTAGGCCAAACTTCAACAAATTGTGCACTTTCACTATGTGCATATGTCAATTATAAATTACATATCAATAAAATAAATGATCCCTCTCCCCTTCCTGAGAAAAGGGTGGGGTCTGAAAGTCCTTAATTTAACAACTAAAATGTTCACTGAACTTCACAGAGCAGGCCAGGGAGCAATAATCCTGGCCTAGGGGCTGTTTCTTCTTTTGTTTTCCTACCACAGCCATAAAATATCTAAAAACATCCCGTGATTTAGCCTGATACAATATATACATTCAGCAGATTACATCAGAACAAAGAGGCATTCTCACGTTGAGCTTTTCTCAAAAGGCAATAGAGTGACTATGTTTACTACTTCCTGGAAAAGCATGAATGTAGTGGGAAGGTGGGGACACACAAAACCCCACTGAATCCTATAGTTGAGGCCCCTCAAGTCCTACAGTAGGAAATAAATGTTGCCCAGAGGCAGACTTCACGCCTGACTTATTAAAATGAAATATCCTTGGAAGAATGGAGGTAGTGAAGAAGGGGGAACACCTAACCTAGAGCTTCACGAACTTTACACAGCAACAACAAACTTTGACAAACAGGACCAGTGAAGGGGTCCTAGCAAAGTATAAGGGAAGCTGGGCATACCTTGTATAGAAAGGAGAAGATCCTTTTAAACTACAGAATAACCTTTAATCTTTAGGATTCTATCATCACAGTTTTGTTAGGTCTGTGATGTCTTAAAAGCACAGAATGACAGATTCCCATGACCATTTTCTACAGCCAGTTCCCCAAAGCAAGGCATGATAGGGGCCACCCAAGTACATAATGTAAAATTATTCCAAAATTAACTAGGACTATGTAACATTTACTTTCAAGCAGACATCAAGATTAAATAATTGATTCCCCACAGGTATCCTATGTTCCACATTGTAGTTAGCCATATTATATCTCCTCAAAAGAATCAACAGACATTGGTTCACAGAGATGAAATCAGTTTCCATTCTACGTATGGATGTTTATAATCTCAGATCATATTATCTTCATTGAGAAAAAGAGCAATCAGTGAAATCAACAGTGCTATTTATTCATGTGTATTATGGGGGGTGCTGATATATGGGTGACAGAATCACAGGCAAGTTTTTTGTTTCTTTGCACTACTCTACCTTTTCCATATTTGTAAAAATGTGTTATTTTAATTATTAAACAAGTTACCAAGGAAATAACTATCTTATGTATATTACTATACAGTTTTAAAATATAAATAATAAAGTAAATGGTAAAGTATCCCAAAACATATTGAAATTATCAACATTAAATTATCAACACACCCAAATAGGTTTTTCCTAATTTTTTTTGTATCTAATGTCTCTGTTTTTCTTCCAAGAGTTTCCTTTTTCACTTTTCCCTCATGTATTTATTTCTAGCACCTTAGATCTGAAGGTAGAGTTCTTTATAAGAAAGTAACAATGAATATTGTTTTCTAAGATATAAATAAAACTAAAAGGAGAATAAAGATCAGAATTCTCTACACTAAAGAAATTTAACCGCCACAAACAAGAAGAAAAAAAGCAAGAATTTAAGTCTCAATTTACTTTTTATTTTTTTTAAACTCAGCAGACCAAATTTGGAAAAATCGCATTAACATTTCTCTAACTCATCTAATCTCAACACCTTAAAAAGTTTTTGTTATAATATACAATATAAATTACTTTTTTAATCTTAATTTTTTTCCAAAAAGAAGACACTTCTGAGGAGAAAAATGATTATGAGAACTACTTGCCCACAAAACATGCAGAGTATTACAGTTTTCAGGTCAATGTAATTTAAAGAATAAATTTTGCTGTTTTAATCAGACTCCAGAACCATCACAAAATGTTTACAAACATTAACGTTTCAACTCTGCCGAATTTAACGTTTTACTGATTTTTTTAAAGAAATAGAAGAAATATCTTTAAAAATTAATGCTTTTATGAAACACAAAGGGAACTAAAGTAATGCTCTGTCCATAAAAAGCAAGGGCCAGTTTCTCAGTGAAAACCAGGAAAAAGAAAACAAGTGGCTTCAGACCAAAGATAAAGTATCTTTTCCTCAAATAACAGTTTCTCTTTCTTCCCAAACATCAAATTACCACAATAATGCTTAGACTAACACAAGAGCCTCCTGTATGATCTCCCCCCACCTTACCCTAAACCAGTCCATTCTTCAAGGTCTCCACCAGTTTATAACCTAGGTCTCTTTAAGAACTTCATTATGGGCTGAATTGTGTCCTCCCTATCTCCCCAAAATACATATGTTGAGGTCCTAACCCTTATAACCTCAGAATCTGACTGCATTTGGAGACAGGGTCTTTTAAGAGGTAATTAGGGTTAAATGAGGTCATTGGGGTTCCCCTACTCCAATACGAATGGAAGACACAGGAAGAAATTGTCATCTACAAATTGCCAGCAAGCAATCCTATGTTGATCTCTAATTTCTTTGAAATGCTATAACTTAAAATAAATAAATAAATGATAAAAATTTAAAAAAAGAAATGGTGTGACTTCTACTATGTGCAAAACTTTCTTATTCTTTCCTTTGTGTCATTATTTTTTTTCAATCAAGACAGTAAGCTTCTAGAGCAGTATCTTGTTTTTTCTCCCCAGTGCTTAACCCAATGCAACATATCTCCTAATCCATCTATTATTATCTACTAAGTAAACAACTACCTCAAATCTTCTCAGAAAATATTTCACAGGAAGGCAATAGATTATTTAAGTAGAAGTTCTTCATCTCCTTATTCTTATTCGCCCACACGGAACCCCACTATAATTATTTAATCATAGTAGATCAACTTTACCATACTAACCATCACTTCCCAACTGTGTTTATATAGATGCTCTCTTACGCATGACACTATTTCACAAGAGAAAAATAATACCTTTCTTGTTATAAATATGGGGTTGATAATGTACATAACAATGTAACTGTATCAAATGAATTCCTATTTAGGCCAAATGTATTTTAAGATCACATACAACTGCCTGGGAAATATAATAATGCTAAAATATACCATCATTCGTATGTACCATCAAGCAGCCCTGAATTCTATAGGAAGTTTTCTGCTTCTTTACTTTGAAGTATAAGATCTTTCTCTGGCAGATATGTTGTTTGCTCTAGCAAATATGGGGACATTTCCAGTCCAATATATCAACTTTTCCTCAAGATAATGAAATTCACAAAGTACTTTGTACATATTACAAATATACAAAATGGAGCCAACCTGCAACTCAACCTAAGGGAGTCAAGTCTATGATGTCAGACTTGGGATATAATCTGAAGAAAATCATCTGCCTTTAACTAAGGGCAGTTAGTTCTTCCAGGCAATTCATTGTTGAATGCCAGCTTCTAAGCCCCTTAATCTCAACTCTAGACAATGGGTCCACCTCATTTGTAAAGCAGAGCCTCAATACCACAGCAGCTGAAGGCTAAAAGCCTGCATCAATGCAAAATTACATTTCAAGGATTCCCACAAATCTGAGCACCGCCACCTTGCAGAGAGATAGTAAACTCTGGGGACAGCCTTCACTCCTTCAAGATATATGTGCATTTAAAAAGTATCTAAAATGCAAAGAAGTCTTTAAGGGTCAAGCAGGACAATGTCTATGTGATAGAAATTTGGAGCACACGAAACTATAACTGACATCTTGTCCTGCCTAAGCCAAAAGCAACAGGCTTAGGCAATAAAAGGAAGGACTACAGCAAAGCAAGAAAGAAAACTAGAAATGAGAGGGGAAATGAAAAGAAGAAATACCAATGGTAGCTAAAGAAAGAAAAGGAAGGCATGTTAGAGGCATATACATATATGATCAATCTCGGTAATATGTTGAGAATAAACGTCACCATTTTTTGTTTTAGCAAAGGTTTAGGGGTGGTGAGGAATCAAGCTCTCCCACAAACTAGCTTTGCCTCAAGTGGTAACTTCCCTGCAAAAAGGAATCCATGACATCCCCTAACCCCAGCTGCTCCCTACCTAAATAAACAAAACTATAATTCTCAAACCTGTTCAGGTTGTAGGGCAGCAAGAAGTCACTAGAACTCACTGCAGAGCACCTTGAAATTTGGCTATCTATATAAAATTTAAAGTAACTATGCATGTAATTTCTGCCAATCGGAAAACTCACTTTATCCTAGATTCTGACAAAGAAAGATACCAAAAGGTTAAGAAATCTTTTTGAGGGTGAAACTTGGAAATGAGAAAATCCAATACATTAACTTGTCTACGTATTGCGGGAAAGTCAGCCAATTCAGGGGATACGAGAAACAGTGTGAAAGGAAATGAAATTAAACAATGCACCCATCACAAGAGGGGGCATTTAAGCAATACTCTTTTTTTTTAAGATCTTATTTATTTATTTGACTAAGAGAGAGGGGGCTGGAGGGAGGGAGAGAGGGGGAGAGAGAGAGAGAGAGAGAGAGAGAGAGAGCTTGCGCACAAGCAGGTGGAGCGGAAGGAGAAGCAAGATCCCCACTGAGCAGAGAGCCAGATGCCAGGCTGGATTCCAGGGCCCTGGGATCATGACCAGAGCAGAAAGCAGACGCTTAACCGACTGAGCCACCCAGGCACCCTAAGCAATACTTTTAAAGTCTGCTCTAGGTTGGCAAGTTTTTCTGTAAAGAAAAAGAGAGTAAACATTCCATACTTTTAAGGCTGTACATCCATGTCTCAACTTTCCCACTGCTGTTGTGAAAGCAACCAAAGACAGTAAGAATCCACCATACACAATAGGAATGAGTGTGGCTGTGTGCCAATAAAACTTATGCACACTGAGATTTGATTTTTATACAATTTTCATATGCCATGATATATTTTTATTTTTATTAACCATATAAAAATCCACAAACCACTTCTAACTCCTACACTTTAATGGAAAAACAGGCTGCTGCTGGCCAGTTTGGCCCGTGGCCCTTAAGTTTAGAGACCTCCGCTTTCAAAGACCCTAAAATGAACTGAGCAAGGATAGAGTCTCATCTAGCTAGACCCGCGGATTTGTAAACTAGCTCATTAGCTAGCAAGAAATCTGGGCATCCCCGACAAGATTATTTCCACCACCCTCTGAACCTTCTCAAGCTCCTCCTTCAGGCAGGGGCACAGGTGCACCCATCCAGAGCTTTACATTGTATTAGAAGCTCAAACCTAGGAACCTTAAGTGTTGTTGTTGTTGTTGTTGTTGTTGTTTTAACCTAAATTCTACCAGGCGCTAAAGCATATATTAAATAGTTGATTCGACTCTTTAAAAAAAGTTCATTATGGTCACGTATACCCAAATTCAGCATGTAAAAACTCCCAAGCCCTACCATCATTTCGTTAGTTTTTCAGATCGTTTTTTTTTTCTTTTAACTCTGTCAAAGGTAACCTAAACGAGGGATGTCTACGGAAACACAAAAGCAATGTTTACACCACAGCTGTCCACCAAACCTGGGTGACAGTATCTAGACACTTTTCAGATTCTTCTCCTCTGGACATCAAACCAACATGGACGGTATTCTTTCTAGGCTGAAGTCATGGTCCCCTTATCTGATGCTACTACCTAAGAAACACTAGCTGACATCCGCACCCTCCCCACACAAGGCACGCAGCGCCCACGCTCGGGTTCTTCGCCAGCTGAGCAAGCTCTGCAAGCCCCACCCGCGGAGACGGATGGAGACGTCCCGCCGCCCCCGACTCGCCCCCGGCCACTGCGCAGCGGCGGCCACCCGGCCCCCCTCCCCCCGGCTGTCGCCCGGCCCCTCCTACGTGAGGCAGTCCCAGCTTGAATTTCCATGTGATCTGAGGGAAAGAATAGCCGGCCTTTGTGCCTCTGCAAAGAACGCAAGCAAAAATTTACACCATCACCACCCCTGACACACACACAACTCCCAAGACACAAAGCGTCTCCCGAACAGAGCTTCCCGAGGAACATCCGGCATCCCCCGGCTGCGATCGCAGACAAAGGCGCCCCATCCGCGAGGGGTAGTTGAAGAGGGTGGCGAGAGCTAACTGCTCCCACCATGGGGGGCAGCGGATGAAAGGGCACAGGCGCCGCGGGGGATGGGGGGCGGGTACCAATTAGCGGCGCGCTCGGAGTCCGCCAGACAAGGCTAGAGACGCCAGTCTTGGGGGGCCTTTTTCCCCTTGGATCTATGCGTCCGGCACAGCGTAGCGGTGGAGGGGGGAGTCCGGCCCCGGCCACACCAGCGGCGAGCAACAGGCTCCTGCGCCCCGGAGCGCCGGCCCGCTCACCAGGCCCGCGGTTCCCCTCCCCGGCACCATCCCTGTGGCCCTCCAAACAAAGAAAAAGAAAAAAAACTTTTAAACCATTTAGAGTAATCAAGGGCAAAGGGGGAGAGGGGGTGGGAGGGCTGAAGGACTGGGACTAGCGCTCGCGGGGGCCATGCAAGTAGCGAAGGAAACTTCCAGACCCCATCCTTTTAAAAAGCCTGAGGAGCAGCGGCTTCCCAGTACCGCCGGGCCGCGCGGGGTGGGGCGAACGCACCCCGCCCGCCCGCCTGCCTGCCCCGCGCTCCGAGCCCCCAGCGCCCGCGCACCTTCCCGGCCAGCGCGCGCGCAGAGCGCGGGGGCGCGCTCCGGTCTCCTGGCCCGGGCCCCGGCGCCGCTTACCCGGCTAGCGGCGGCCGCCCCGGGCGGGGACGCAGAGGGGGAGGAGGGCTGGGGAGCCGAGGTCGCCGGGGATTCGAGAGCCTCGCCTCGCTCCCGTTCGCCCTCTTTTCTGCTGAAGTAACGGCCCGGCGAGGAGCTTCGGGATAAACGCGCACAGACACTCACGCGCGACCGTGAAACTTAATCCCGCCCGGCCAGCGGCGGCCCGACGCCAGCCTCGCGCTCCGCCGCTCCCCCTCCCCCCGTGCGCGCCGCACTTGCGCCGACAGGGGCTGCCGAGGAGAAGGCGGCGGCGGCGGCAGCGGCGGCAGGGCCGGAGCTGCCGGGGCTGCGTGACGCCTGCGGCCGGCGGGGCGGCGGGCGCGCCTCGGCCAATCAGGGGGCTCGGCCCAACCCGCGGGTCCTGGGTTTTAAACTAGCTGCTCGAGCGCTCGGCCTGGGGTGAGGCGCGGGGGTTCTGTGAAGTTGCTTGGGGGAATACAGGGCTCCCCGTTAAATGGGAATGTCCGATAACAAGGACTAATTATTTTAGCCAAGTATGGCCCGTGCAATGTTTGGGACATACTTACACTAAAAAAAGTCATTCATTGTTTATTTGAAGTTCGAATGTAACCGGGGGGGAGCGGGGGGGGGGCTGTATATGCCTTTCTAAATCCGGCAACCTGTGGGAACTGGTAGCCTCTATTTCTAGTTTTGAGAACTTATTTTTTTTTTTTCATTATGTGGGCTGCCTTGTGAATGCCTTCTGTATGAGTAGCTTATTTAAGTGGTATGGGTTGGTGATGAGAAGCACTTTAATGAGAAGGCATAGGGAGTGGGGGCTAATTTCACATTCTAAGTAACTTTTAGAACATTAGTGGGCTTCTTAGGTATATCCAATTAAAAGACGGAAACAATAAACATGAAAGAAGGATTCAGAATTGCACGGTGCCAGGAGAAACATATTCATTTCTGTTTTGTGCCATTTAAGGTTGTGTTTCTGATAACCTCAATTCCTGAGTACCAGGAATCTTTCTGCGGAAGAATATTGCTTCCTCTTTCAATACATACATCTAATATTAGAGTATACATCAAAGGATACTCAGAAGTCCAATTTAAAACATTTAAAATAATTTCTTATAATATCCTGAATTAAAAGCTCTGATTTCTTTGGCAGACTTGTAAATTTTTTTGTCTACTAAAAAAAAAAAGTCAGTGTATTTCTCCAATATTCACCAAATATTTAAGGGGAAATACAATTTTTAAAACATACAAGGCTCCAGAGGGAAGCTGATTTGAGCTATCAAATAGATATTTTCAGAAAGCTTCAAAATAGATCAGTTGCCTGCAAATGACTGGGAGTAAAATGAGCTAAAGTGCCCTGGGTGGAGAGAGTATCCTCAGTCCAAGACCCATTGTGCTTTCTCAAACATGGGCATCAGTGTAGTTTTGCCTACTGGGGAAATAGAAGCATTGACTAGATTTCTTTAGCATCTGTGGATATTCATCTCCTCTGGGTCCTTTGAAAATGAAAGTGAAGTTAGGATGAAGGGAAAAGTCATCCGTTGTATCTTCAACACATCTCTATCTTGTGTAACCTTTCAATCAGCACTCTCAACTCTCACCATTGAGAGAGAGAGAGAGACTGAGAGACACAGAGAGACAGAGGAAGGCAGGCAGGGAGGCAATAACATTACTCCCCAGTCCATCTCTCCCCAGTTACATTTTCTCCTCTTTTCCTCACAGTTAAATTTCTTGACATCAACCACCTGCATCCTGGCTTCCTGTCCCATCACTGCACTGAAAGGGCTTTTGCTAGACACCAATAATCTCCCCTTAACTAAGTCCAATGAAATTGTTTCTCTCCTTATATTCTCTGTCCTCTCAGATGCATTCATAATAACTATTGAACGCTCTCTTGAAGTGTTCCCTCCACCCCATAATTCCATACAATCACACTCTCAGTTTTGCTCCTTCATCTTAGTGCGAAGCCAGTGTGTGGGACCTGAAGCTTACACAATCTGGGGCTCTGCTTTAAGAAAAAAAAAAAAGATATCTTTCTTTTGAAAACTTTACAGAAATGTGTGACCATGTAAACACATTGCTAGGGTTCCTCCCAGGCAGAAGAAAGACCCAGAATCTTTTTTTTTTTTCTTTTTAAGTTTTGTTTATTTAAGTAATCTCTGCACTACACGTGGGGTTCAAAGTCACAACCCTGAGATCAAGATCCACATGCTCTTCCAACTAAAACAGCAAGGCATTCCTG